>NW_024734165.1:0-20203 GCF_018991925.1 Homarus americanus | reverse complement strand
GACAGAGCACAGGAGAAATGCATTTGGCGGCGGCTTCCAAGACGAAAATAAATAATAGTCTCTGAAAAGACGCGGGAAAAGGTCTCATATTTGCAATTTCAGATAAAGTTTAAAATATACTTTCGATATATTGTATAAGCAAACTTACCGTATAATTTTTTTTCCAATAAAATTTCAAGAGTGCGGTATACAGTATATGAGCAGTATTGCCTGGGTATACTAACAGAATAAATATATAAGTATTTTTCTGGTGAGGGAACCCCAATAATTTTCGCATAATACTGTATACTGTATTATATAAATATATCCGAGGAGAGAGATATGAGAGATATACTGTGCAACTGTTCATTATATATACAGTGTATAACTAAAGCATCTTTCTCTCGGCAGTACACAAAAATTTCAGTGTACTGTACAATATGTGTTAAAATTACCTAGACATAAACATTTTTTTTTGCATCATGAAAAGAAGCCACAAAGTAATGAATTATATTATAAAGATTCGTAAATGACTTTTTCGCTAATTAAAAGAAAAAATATGGAATATATAATAATATAATCAAAATATACTGAAAAAATATAATATATCCAAGAACAGGTAAATATGATAAAAGAAATCTTCCTCTAGTAACAAAAAAGTACATTTTCCAATGAACTTGTTCGAGTATAATAAGGTATAGCAGAGTATAGTGTGATGGCAGCTTGATGTAGTGAGTCAGGTTGGCAAATAAAATATTATGTTGTGGTTAATAGTACAACTTTCTGTTTCTATGGGAAGGAATTATGTATGATGGCGCGCTGTGTGTAAATATGTGAAATAATAATAGCTAGGGTACACACAGACACATAACTACTACTTTACTACTTTGCTGTCTCTCGGAATCAAGTAAAACGATCATTCAGCTATGGTACAATGATATGAGTTATTAGGGATGTCACCTAGGTTAGTGAGTTTTGAGGTGACTAAAGAGGCCTATACGGGACCCGCAGCATCGTCCACATTCGTTGCACATGTGGAGGGCTCCATCTACTGTGGGAGGGGCGGTGGCAGCGTCTTTCCGACGTTGGCGCTTGTCTGCTCGGCTTGAAGTCGGTGTAACTCGAAAGTATTGACACCTTCTCGTGTGGCGCTTCTCCAGGTGAGGGGGTCGATTTGGCACTTTTTCATGTTTGTCTTAAGACTATCCTTATACCTTTTCAATTGCCCGCCGGCGTTACGTTCACTATTCGTTAGGTGACTATAAAGTAGCTGTTTTGGCAGTCTACTGTCGTCCATGCGGGTAACATGGCATGTCCAACGTAGTTGTTCATGGATAATGGTAGCCTCGATGCTCTTACAGTTGGTGTTATCAAGAGCACTCGCATTTCTTCTCTTCTCTTCCCATCGAACTCGGAGGATGGAACGTAGACTAAGTTGATGAAAGTTTCCAAATGCCTTGAGGTGCCTCCTGTATGTGACCCATGTCTCGCTGCCATATAGCAGGATGGGGAGAACCACTGTTCGATATACGTGCAAAATGTAAATAATTTAAGCTCCCTACAGCTGAAGAAACGGCTACTAAGTCTGCCAAAGTCTTGAGATCCACACCTGATCCGATGTTGAATCTCTTCATTGATGTCCACGGTGGTGGACAGGTGGGAGCCGAGATAATGAAAGTGGGTAACATTAGAGAGGGTAGTACCGTTCACCTGGATGGGTGGTGGAGGTGTGACTGAACCAGGGGCAGGCTGAAAGAGAATCTATGTCTTACGTACATTGACCTCAAGGCTGAAATGTGCATACGCATCTGCGTAGGTTGTTCAGGATCTCCTGTAGGACGCATTCAGTGTGAGCAACAAGGGTGAGGTCGTCTGCATACTGAAGTTCAGTAATGGAAGATGCTGACACCTTTGTTTCTTCCTGAAGTCGTCTTATGTTGAAAAGACCCTTCATCTGGTACTCGATGTCTACCCGCCGGCTAAATTTACACTGGTACGAGTAAGTTAGGCAGCCAAGAAAATGGAAAAGAGAGCTGGTGCCAGTACACATCCTTGTCTTATCCCCGTTTGGATGAGGAAGAACTCAGACTGGGTGCCATTATGCAGGACACTGCTGTTCGTGCCATCGTGGAGTTGCATCACAAAGGCGATGAATTTTGGTGGGCAGCCAAAACGGCTGAGGGTCCGCCAGAGGGCTTCCCTGTTGACCAAATCGAAGGCCTTGGTTAGGTTGATGATTGCCATGTACAGGTCACGACGCTGTTATCTTTACTATTCCTCTATCTGGCATGAAACAAAAATCATGTCAGTGGTGCTACGTGATTGTCTAATGCCACATTAAGATTCTGGGAGGATTTTTTCCGCCTCAGGAAGAAGTCTGTTTCAGAGGGTTCGAGCGATAATCTTGCCAGTTACAGACAGTAGCGAGATCCCGCAGTAGTTGCCACAGTCTGACCGGTCTCCATTGTTCTTATAAATATTGACGATGGAGGCTTCTTTAAGAGCTTGGGGGAATTCCTTCTTTTCCCATATATTCTCCAGGAGAGAGTGGAGACGGCTGGTAAGCAGAGGTCCGACTGTCATATACACCTCGGCTGGGATTCCATCAGGCCATCAGACTTTGATATTTTTCATCTGATTGATGGCAGTAGCTACCTCATCCAGGAATGGAAGATAGCTGAGATTGGTCTGCTCTGGATACTGAGGGACCTGCTGTGTAGTCAGGACACCCCATCGGTGTTTCGGTTGAGCCGTGAATGGTAGTGCTCTTTGCAGCGCTGAAGGAGGCCTTCTTCGCCTTTAATTGGGGAGTTACCCTCAGATGAGTGGAGGGGACAGCGCCATGAGTGATTGGCCCATAAAATGTTTTAATGGAATTGAAAAATTCGTGCATCTTGAGTTCATCTGCAAGTTTTTGCATTTCACATGCTTTATTTTTAATACAGTCGTTCTTTAGCTAGCGAAGTTCGAGCTGGACCGCCGCATTCTTCTTGCAGAAGGTATCAGCTTTGGCCCGAGACTGAGGGTTGTTATGCCAGTCAGTGAAATCAGTACACTTATCATCGGTGAGTACACTGATTTTCGGGTCATTTTCATCAAACCAGTCCTGATGTATTCTTTCGATCTGGCCGAAGGTCTCTTCAGGTTTGTGTCATGACAGTGTCGAGAATACCCCATTCGGCAGGTGGATTTTGGTTGTTTGTTGTCAGGTTGTTTATCAGCCCATGTTCGAGCTGCTCTCTGAAAGCATGTTTTACCACTGGATCCTACAGACGCTTAGTGTTAAAACCTTTTCTGGAAACTTGTTGCCTTCGCCATTTTAGGGCGACATGAAGTGAGTGCTTGGCTCTGACGAGCCGATGATCAGTGTCGCAGTGGTCTGAGCCACGCAAGGTCCGGTTGATGAGGATATGTCGGCGATCTCTTTCTCTGACAATGATGTAATCAATGAGATGCCAGTGTTTGGCTCGTGGATGCTGCCACGAGCCCCTGAACTTGTCGGCCTGCCTAAACAAGGTATTGGTCATAGTGAGGTTGTGTGAAGCACACTTGCTGAGGAGGAATACACCGTTGGGATTACACTTTTCTAGTCTATTTCTACCTATGGTTCCCTGCCAAATGTTAGCAACTCTGCCAACTCTAGCAATGAAGTCACCGAGGAGCACAACCGTATCTTCTCTGGGGATAGAGGTTAGCACTCTGTCCAATGTCGGCGTAAAAGGCTTCCTTGATGTCATCCTCTGCATCCAGTGTTGGGGGGGGTAATGCGCCGATGAAAAGGGCAAGGCGTGAGTGATTCATTGGAAATCGAAGCGTCATGAGGCACTCGTTGATCCCAATAGGCATTTCAGTTAGCCTATGTAGGATGCATTGGCGGATGGTAAAGCCAACTCCATAAAGCGGTTTCTCTCCGCAGCAGGCTTACCCTTCCAGGAGATGGAATAGCAGACCCTCGCCTGGGAGTCGGGACTCACTAAAGGCTGCTATGTCGATGTTATATCTAACACGCTTTTTAGCCACAAGGGCGGGTTTTTTTCAGGGCGCTCATTTGTACCAGTATCCAGAAGGGTCCTGACATTCCATGCAACGACCATAAAAGGTTGTATACTTTGTTTTTATTTTGATCTGTGACTATGGTTGTGTTTTCGACCGAATAAGGATGACCTTATTGGGTGCGGTTGACCTGTTATGTTGGTTCTTTAGGCAGGCTATGTCTAGGGAGCCTTTTCTAGCCCTCTGATTATGTGGTGTGAACAGAGTGGCTCCTCGAAAGTGCTGTTCAGTTGCACAGACAGGACCGGATTACACTGCTGCCTGGATTCCAGTGCATAAACGACCATCTTAACTGTGCCGCCCATGTGCAGAGTTGTGACTAGAGATTCTCAGCAGTCATCTTTGCCTGTCCCCGTCGCCACTCGTCCGTCGCCATAGGGCTTTTAGGGGTATAAATATTTTGATGATGATGAGGAGTATGATGAACTGGTGATGGCTGCGAGTGAGTTGATTTATGTGGTGAGCAAGAGCGCAGGCTGCAAACACACATGTTGGCTCTCCCTTTTCCTGATCCAGTGGTGCAGGTGTTGCAACGACAGGGGAGAGGGAGAGTTGCAATGGACAACCGATAGCCCAGTTTGTTGGGTTTCGCCTTAGTGGCATGTCCATCAAGCATTGCCTTCGTCTGCCGGTGTAGTCGTTGGGTTCCCATGGTGGTCACCTCTTCCGCCTATACCGTCGTTGGGGTCTTGTTGAAGCTCTAGGTAGTAGGCCATATGGCATCACGAAAATTGTGACCAAGTCCCAGGTTGCTCATCTGACTTTCTGCCTCATTTACACACAATTGCAGGGTCTCAATTGTTTCTCTTACTATTGACAACACAACATTTATAAATTGTGTCCTACTTTTGATCTTTTTTTTTTTAATTTTTGGGATGGGACCAAGTGCAAGATGTTTCTACGCCAGACAAGCGAAGGTGATCTCCGAACAGAAGCAGCAGCCCAGAAGTTATGTTACAGCCTGGATGAGATGTCGACTATCCTTCTCTCTCCTTCGGTCGGCTTGGCTCTGCCTCAGGGGAACAAGAGCTTCGGCCCCAAAGGCGACAACAGCTGCAGATATTGACTATAAGGTTACAGTCACTGAATGCCGCATAGTTCTGCGGCTCAACTAATTCAACACAGCTAGGATAGCTACTTATGCATTAGCAAATTTAATATTAAGGTAATAAAATGGCGGCGAAGGTGTGGCTATTGGGGGAGGCTGGAGGCCACGTTAAAAAAAAAAGTAGAAGTAGTAGCAGTAGTAGTAGTAGCTAGGATAAAATTTGAAACAACAGAGGTCAAGCAATTGGCGTACGCTAATGACCTTACAGGAGCAGGAAAAGTGGAGGACATCAAAAAGTGGTGGGACCTGGTAACATCAAGTGGCCCACAAATAGGGTACCACCCAAACGCCAGCAAGTCCTTCCTCACTGTGAAGCCAGAACATTATGAACGGGCAATGGAGGTGTTCGGTGGAAGTGAGATCAAAATAACAAAGGATGGCCAAAGACACCTAGGCGCAGTAATCGGCACGACGGACTTCAAGACCGAGTACGTAACGGGAGAGGTGACTGAATGGGTTAGGGAAATCTAAGGTCTGTCTGAGATTGCTAACACAGAGCCACATGTGGCTTTTGCGGCATTCACCCATGGAGTCAAGCATCGCTGGAACTACCTGATGGGCACTATCTCGGATATCGGACCCCTCCTACACCCTCTGGAAGAAGCTATCAGCGTCAATTTCATTCCCAAATTAGTGAAACCCCCTCACTTAACCCCAGCAGAAAGATCACTCCTTGCACTACCACCGAGACTGGGAGGAATGGGATTGACCAATCCAGAGGAGATTGCTGCCACCGAACATAAAAACTTAGTTAAGCTCACGGCAGACCTCACGGACCACATAATAGCTCAGGACGCAACAGGGAAGGTGGATACCAGTGAAGTAAACAAGATTCGAAGGTCCATTACGACAGAACGACAGCACGGCCAAAGTGATAAGTTGCAGCAACTGTTGCTGCAAGTACCAGAGAATTTAAAAAAAAATAAGTAGCTACAGCGCAGGAGATGGGCGCCTCGAACCGGTTAACCACGTTATTGATAAGGGCAATTGGTTTCAGTCTCAATAAACAAGAATTTACAGATGCCAATGCTCTAAGGTACGGGAGGCCAGTAGAAGGTTTGCCCTCCTAATGTGTGTGTGGCTCTTCCTATGACGTCGATCACGCCATGGTGTTTAGGAAAGGGGGTTTCATATGCATGAGGCATGACGAAATAAGGGATCTCACGCAAATATGTTGAAGGAAATCTGCCGTGATGTCAGGGTAGAACCGACCCTCCTTCCATTGGACGGTGAGATTTTCCAACATAGGACTTCAAACACATCCAACGAAGCCTGTGTTGACGTCAGTGCTCGAGGATTCTGGACGCGGGGACAGCGAACCTTCTTCCACATCAGGATTTTGTATCCCATGGCCGCATGTTACCGTAACTTAGCTCTCGATGCTGCACACAGGAGGAACGAGAACGACAAGATAGGGGCATACTGGGAGAGAATTCAGAGCGTTGATCAAGGCAGCTTCACTCCACTAGTGTTCACAACCTCTAGTGTGATGGGACCAAGGGCAAGATGCTTCTACGCCAGACTCGCGGAGGTGATCTCCGAACAGAAGCAGCAGCCCAGAAGTTATGTTACAGCCTGGATGAGATGTCGATTGTCCTTCTCTCTCCTTCGGTCGGCTTTGCTCTGCCTCAGGGGAACGAGAGCTTCTGCCCCAATCCCAACAACTGTTGCAGATATTGACTATGAGGCTACAGTCACTGAATGCCGCATAGATCTGCGGCTCAACTAATTCAACACAGATAGGATAGCTACTTATGTATTAGGATATTTAATATTAAGGCAATAAAATGGTGGCGAAGGTGTGGCTATTGGGGGAGGCTGGAGGCCACTTTAAAAAAAAAAAAAAAAGTAGTAGTAGTAGCAGTAGTAGTAGTAGTAGTAGTAGTAGTAGTAGTAGTACATTTTACCCCCAGGTCCCGATGTGGGTTAGTGACCTGTGCCCGGGTGGGCTAATCCCCGTAAAAAAGAAAAAAAAAAGAAAAAGAAAACAGTTTGCCTGATGCGGGGCTCCACAACAGATTTTTCGTTCTGAGATTACTCCCATACCCTTATACCTACCAAGGTTAATCCTGAAGGCAGTGGGGCAATGGTTGGTTGGCGCCAGGACGTGTCCACATGCCTGTAGGCCTATGCGCTTTCCCTCTGGGGCCCACTGCTACTCCAAGATCCCCTGCTGGTCTAGCCTGTGCCCACGAGACACCCAGTTACCGTGTGTTGCCACAAGGAGGCACAGCAGGAGTCTTGATGGTGAAGAGGCTGTGTACTGGCAGGGGAACATTTATGCAAGTTGGTTCCCTGTTTGCCCCGAGGGCTAGCAGCAGCGGTAGCTGATAGCAAAAGAAAGCGAGCAGTTCTTGCACCTTAACACTACGTAATGCTGCCACAATAGACGCATAACACCACCCTGTATATGTGCACGCACACACACACACACACACACACACACACACACACACACACACACACACACAGACACACACACACACACAGAAACACACACAGGCACTCATATCACCACATACACATATACAACAAAATATATGCTTAATTCAATATGCACATACATTCATACATACCCACAAGCATACAGTCCAACATCTACACTCACATACATGCTATTAAACGTACACCCACTAAAAAATTATTCGGCACCCGTGTCATATTGTATCACGCCGTAAGGGTGCCGAATAATTTTTTAGTGGGGTGTACATGTTTATATAAATGCTCACAACCACACAGGTGTACATAGTCATTCTGGTATACACCCAATAAAAAATTATTCGGCACCCTTATGGCGTGATACAATGTGATACGGTTGCCGAATAATTTTAAGTGGGTGTACATACATTCCAACACAATGTACTTTTTTATATTTTACGGGGAATAGCCCACCCGGGCACAGGTCATCGACTCACAACTGGGCCTCGGGGGCGAAAAAATAAGAGTAAAAAGAGAAGAAAAAGAAAGAATATATTAATCTAAACCACGAAGATGCCGGAAAACCAACTTTTTGAAGTGAGGCAGATTTGTAAGAGTATGGAAACACAGAAGAAGGCAGAGCATTCCACAGTTTGGCTGTGTGAGGAAAGAAGGACGTACTATAACGGGTTATTCTAGTGTGACCGACATCCACAGAGAAACAGTGGGCACCGCGGGCAAGACTAGTGTTACGACCCCACGGCCCTTCCGGCGGTACACAGGATGCCAAATCCACCGAATTTGTACATTAAAGTACCTGTAAAAGAGAGAGAGTGAAGCAACATTGCTGCGAAGAGAAAGGGAAGAAAAATTTTCAACTAAAGGAGAAGAGTTAATAAGACGATATACCTTTGATTCCATTCTATCTAACAGTTGGACAGAAGAAGAGCCACCACAGATATGAGAGCAGTACTCCAAGTTAGGACGAATGAATCCCTTATATATTTGAAGCAACTGCTCAAGAATGAGGTAACTACGGCATCTGTACAGCATTCCCAGCTTTCGGCAGGCAACTTCAGCAATGTTGAGGATGTGTGGCCTCCATGTCATATTAGAGGAAATGGTGAGGCCTAGCATATCTATTTTGGAATTTGTCATGTAATACATGTAAAAATACGTGCACACATACATACATCCTCATTTACAAATACAGTCACATGCACAAAGCCGACGTACCAACGCACATGTATACATACATACACACACACGCCAACAAACCTACATCCGTATAAGGAAACTATACAATCACCTCGCGTTGAGTTTACATTGTAACATAAATACATTTAATTAATTTGCCCTACAGCTTCTTTACCGCCTGCCATCCTGCCAACACACTGCCATCCTGCCAACACACTGCCATCATACCAACACACTACCATCCTGCTATCTCGCCCTCATACCAACATACTGTCATACTATCACTAGGTCATCTTGTCATCCTTTTACACTGCCACCCTCTCACCCTATTACCATCCTGTCATCGTGCCACCCTAACACTTTACCATCCTGCAGTACTTACAACTATGTCATTCTGCCAACCTTCCATTCTGCCAACCTGACTTACTACCATCTGCTACCCCGCCATTGCGAACTCCTAATATACAGACACCATATCGAAGTGTTAATTCCTCCACCCTGCCGTCGCGACACAATGCCTTGGTGCTGTTTTGCCACCGCCGCCATCACACAGCACAAAGGCGACTCTATTGCCAGTAAACAGCGGGAGGGAGTATGTGTGGCCCCCGATGATGCACACCACAGTGGCTGATAGCTTATAGTGTGAGACTCCCAAGCTGACACCATTATGTTTTGCCGCAACATCCAACGACCTATCATGTGAGATGTGGCAGCTTGTGAAGGAGCGGTGGTGGTGGTGGTGGTGGATCGGGTGAGGATGGTAATGGTTGGATGGTGGTGATGGTGGTGATGGTGGTTGTAGTAGTGGTTGTGTGTGTGTGTGTGTGTGTGTGTGTGTGTGTGTGTGTGTGTGTGTGTGGAGTGTGTATGTGTGTGTGTGTGTATGTGTGTGTGTGTGTGTGTGTGTGTGTGTGTGTGTGTGTGTGTGTGTGTGTGTGTGTGTGTGTGTGTGTGTGTGTGTGTGTGTGTATGTGTGTGTGTGTGTATGTGTGTATGTGTGTGTGTGTGTGTGTGTGTGTGTGTGTGTGTGTGTGTGTGTGTGTGTGTGTGTGTGTGAGAGAGAGAGAGAGAGAGGAGAGAGAGAAGGAACCTGTGGGTTTAAGCTTCATCCTTCAGAAGTATCGCCAATACGAACATATCCATGACCAGAGGTATGCGACATATCTGTCAGTTACCTGTATAAGATCACCTGCCTTCTCTACATAAAGATGCGATAGTAAAAATCTATATTGTTTTTGGCTATGTGTATAACTTTCACACACTGGTAGGCCGATGTGTACGCTTGAATGACGATGGATTGTTGGGTAGGTGGGTGGATGAGTGGGTGGATGAGTGGGTGGGTGGGTAGGTGGGTGGGGAGAGGGATGAATGGGAAACTAGAGAGTGGGAAGTAGAGATGATGGGGTGAAGCTTTCAGCTTCCACATTATATATATATACATATATATATATATATATATATATATATATATATATATATATATATATATATATATATATATATATATATATATATATATATATATATATATATATATATATATATATAACCGGTCGGAATTTGCTGGACTTTAATTTCTCACTTGACTTGGGGTTTATTAAAAATTAATAGATGGTAATGGCAGTGGAAGCGCCCCTTTGAGAAAAATCCCGAACCAGCACAAGAACACTTAAATCTACTACACAAAATGAATTGTCCGTGACCCGTGGAAGGATAGCGTCTGTGACTGGGATGAATGAGACACACTGTAAAATTTAGACACATATATTCCCTCCAACACTGCAAACACAATCAAATAATGGTACACCAATATGCGCACCTCTTAACTTAAACTTAAAACACTACTCTGGGGAATAAAAGTTATAAATGACATAGAAATTATTAGAAACACAGGCAACAATAAATTTGAAGTATTAAGAAATGTTAATTGCACACATGAACAGGCCTTACGGGCTTTCACAAAATAATATCAGTCACTGAGGAATGGTAATAAAATATAAGAATTTAAATACTCTACAATGAATAAGCCTTAAGGGCACTCAACAAAATTATAGTACCCCAACAGATGTACACTTCCTAACCTAACCTAACCACTACTCTGGGGAACAAGGTTATACCTGAGATCAGAATTATGAAGAACAATTAGAGGCATTAAAAGAATCAATCACAGTATCACTCTGGTTCCACTTAATGGCACAAACATTCAAAACAATATTATCAAAATTATTTAAGAAATATTAACTACACACGTCAAGATAATATCAGTCTGAGGAGTGGTGTTAACTACACCCGTAATAAGGAAGATAAAATGTTCCTCTAGGTATCTCCTAGAGTCCTAGACTCACGGTCTCAGTGTGTGACCATTAATATACTCAGATAGCCTCAGTGTACTCCCAGTGCGTCCATGGGCAGGAAGAGAGTGAGCCAATCAGACCTTGTGCAGTTGAGAGAAGCTTTAGCTTCCCGTTAGCAAGAGGGTTTCACTAAGCGGCTCGGGACATGTGGTGTGTGAGCCGAGGGAGAGGAGGGCTGCTGACCCACGATCGTCCCGACGTCAGCTGGGCACCCAGACGGCTAGATTCCCTCAAGAGATCCCTTGGTACCCCACTAAACAGTGACAGGCCTACTCTGATCGGTCCAATGGCGACAATCGCCACCCTCAATCATCAACGGCAGTCTCAAACGGCAGTCAATCTCTCCGGTCAACTCCGGTCAACTCCGGTCAAGTGGGTTCTGACGGAAACCCTGAAATGAACTCACTGTTAGCTCTAGTTTACTTTATCACTGCCCTATCTAACCCTGTCTGAGATCGAATGAGACTTACTTGTTATACTGCAATAGCGCAGCACAGGTGACTAGGCCACGTGACTATTTCTGATGGACGCGCGGAACGTCTTGTCTGTGTGAGTGCTCTCCGGGACTGGGAGAGAAATTCCGCCAAGGCTCCTTCAAGGCGTTAGTTTACCACGGATATATTTTACCGCCTAACTAATAACTCCTTGGGACACCCGTAACATTATTCAGACTGCTAAATGATCTATAATAATTTCAAATTCAATAATAGTCCCTTAACTTCATGAATCGCATCATTATTAATTCGGTAAATCACATTTAATATCATATAGGCCTAGTTCCGCAATCTCTCGCTACGAGCAGGCAGCGCTCCCTCCCCTCAGATGACCTTGAACGCTCAGTATCACTCATGGCGGGGCATTTGAACTTGCTCTGAAATTTCTGAATATTACATATATATATATATATATATATATATATATATATATATATATATATATATATATATATATATATATATATATATATATATGTGTGTGTGTGTGTGTGTGTGTGTGTGTGTGTGTGTGTGTGAGTGTGTGTGTGTGTGTGTGTGTGTGTGTGTGTGTGAGTGTGCGTGTGTGTGTGTGTGAGTGTGTGAGTGTGTGTGTGAGTGTGTGAGTGTGTGAGTGAGTGTGTGTGTGTGTGTGTGTGTGTGTGTAAATGATGATTCCATAAATGAAAATGTACACACTCAGCGTATGAGTGTTGTGCTGGACTACTAATGAATACAACAAGCGGTAAACCTCAGTACGGATTGTTTTCCAATGTTTATTCAAATGATATCTCTCTGAACATCACCCATGAGTGCCTTACATTAATAATTACAAAGAATATCAAACAGCAACAAATGGTTAAAACATTTAATTACCATAATTAATATTAAACAATAATTTGACCGAGTGATATTTATACTGATTTACATTTTTAGTTGAAGTAGATAGTTATCTTAAGAGAAATTGATTGTTACTCTTATCAACTTAGATGATTGGCGGAAATCTATGAATATTTAATAATGCAAAATAAATACGTCAACACACTGAAGGTCGAAAGAAGCTGATAAATTTGATCCTTAACAATGTCATATAAAAAAGTCTTAGCCTTGAGACACATGAGAAATGTCTGTGCTGCAGTAACCATGAAGGGTGACCTTCTCTGCAGTCCGGGTCAAGAAGGGTGACACTCACCACACAAAGACATTTAAAGTTTCAGCCTTGACGTGTACCAGCGCCTGAAACACTACCCTAAAGTGATAATTGCCGACTACACTCACAGATCCGTAATTGAAGCTAACTAAACCTAACCGGACATAAACTAAAGAATCTGATAAAATCGGAACTAATGTGCACTAACCTAACTAAACCTAACGGACCTAACCTAACGGAATCTGATCAAACCTAACCTGACCTAACCTAACCTAACCTAACCTAAACCTAACTTAACACATCTCACACATCTACTCATCTATCCACCCACATCTTCCAGAAAGAAACTTAGCACATAATAAAAGAGATAGGAACCACCAGCACATCACAGGGAGAAATAGGAATCACCAGCAGCACAGCACAGGGAAAGGTAAGAGCCACCAACACATCTCAGGGAGAGGTAGGAACCATCAGCACACCACAGGGAGAAATAGGAACCGCCAGCACATCACAGGGAGAAATAGGAACCACCAGCACATCACAGGGAGATATCGGAACTACCAGCACATCACAGGGAGAAATAGGAACCACCAGCACATCACAGGGAGAGGTAAGAGCCACCAGCACATCACAGGGAGAGATCGGAACTACCAGCACATCACAGGGAAGAAATAGAACCACCAGCACATCACAGTGGGAGAGAGGTAAGAGCCACCTGCAGCACATCACAGGGGAGCGATAGGGAACCACCAGCACATCACAGGGAGAAATTAAACCACCAGCACATCACACAGGGAGAAATAGGAACCACCAGCATATCACAGGGAGAAATAGGAACCACCAGCACATCACAGGGAGAGCTAAAAGCCATCAGCACATCACAGGGAGAGATAGGAACTACCAGCACATCACAGGGAGAAATTGGAACCACCAGCACATCACAGGGAGAAATAGGAACCACCAGCACATCACAGGGAGAAATAGGAACCACCAGCACATCACAGGGAGAGCTAAAAGCCATCAGCACATCACAGGGAGAGATAGGAACTACCAGCACATCATACAGTGAGAAAGAGCCACTCAGCACACTGGGCAGGAGAGACTGGAACTACCAGCACATCACAGGAGAAATAGAACCACCAGCACATCACACAGGAGAAACAGAATCACCAGCACATCACAGGGAGAGAGTGTAAGAGCCACCAGCACATCCCAGGAGAGATAGGAACCACCAGCACACCACACGGAGAGAGATGTAAACCACCAGCACATCACATGGAGAAATAGGAACTACCAGCACATCACAGGAGAGTGTAAGAGCCACCAGCACATCACAGGGAGAGATCGAAACTACTCAGCACATCACAGGAGAAATAGGAACCACCACACATCACAGGGAGAGATCGGAACTACCAGCACATCACAGGGAGAAATAGGAACCACCAGCACATCACAGGGAGAGGTAAGAGCCACCAGCACATCCCAGGGAGAGATAGGAACCACCAGCACACCACACGGGGAGATGGGAACCACCAGCACATCACAGGGAGAGGTAAGAGCCACCAGCACATCACAGGGAGAGATAGGAACTACCAGCATATCACAGGGAGAAATTGGAACCACCAGCACATCACAGGGAGAGGTAAGAGCCACCAGCACATCACAGGGAGAGATAGGAACTACCAGCATATCACAGGGAGAAATAGGAACCACCAGCATATCACAGGGAGAGGTAAGAGCCACCAGCACATCACAGGGGGAGACGGGAGCCCCAACACTTCACTCGGAGAGACAGGAGCCCCAGCATATCGCAAGGAGAGGCAGGAGCCCCAACATATGACAGGGAGAGACGGGAACCCCAACACATCACAGGGAGAGACAGGAGCCACCAGCACATCACAAGAGGAGACAGGGACCACCAGCATATCACCGGTTTAAGGTAAGAGCCCCAGAACATCGCAGGGAGAGGCAGGAGCCCCAACATATGACAGGGAGAGACGGGAACCCCAACACATCACAACAAAAGACAAGATCCACAGCACATCACTGGGAGAGGTAGCAGCCCCAGCACATCATCCAGAACCATCCCCAGGTTCTATAAATCATTGAAGCTGCAAAAATGTGGACAGGCTCGCAGGTCCTTCCCTCCTTAACATTCACCGCCAACACTGGCGCCCAAAATCACGTTTCCTGAGAATTGTCACGGTCAGCATATTTGTTATAGTAGCGTGTGGGCGAGAGAGAGAGAGAGAGAGAGAGAGAGAGAGAGGAGAGAGAGAGAGAGAGAGAGAGAGAGAGGAGAGGAGAGAGAGAGAGAGAGAGAGAGAGAGAGGTTTTTATTTTTGGGGGGATGGTCTTTAATAAAGAGGTCAATTGGAAGGACGGTTCGATATTATTTAAGTTAGGTAGTTTAATGTTAACGTGAACTACTCAATGTCATACACACACATACACACACACACACACACACACACACACACACACACACACACACACACACACACACACACACACACACAAGTAATGCCCCCACACGGTAAAAAACACAGACAGACACACAGAAAAATAACGCACACACAATAAAGATACACACACAGACACAAGGAAACGTTATAAAAAAATCAGTCATGAACCACAGGCAAGCAGAGAACAAAGGAAAACTGTACAACTACGCGAATTAAAACCTCGACTCACATCAGGCGGAGCTCAAGACCTCATGTCAATAGCGTACAGTTCCTGGGGTCACTCACCCTGAGACGAGGGATGGTTTCACGTGTTTCTTAAAATCAGATTCTCAAAAACTCGTACGATAATGTTTCTTTACTTAATTTGGCCAGGAGAGAGGAAACCTGCTTCTGGTTAGTTAGGTTAAAGTTCCAGGACTTATGCTGGAAAGGAGAATAAACCTGCATCAGCTTAGGATAAAGCTGGCCGGGAAGAGTAGATCTGCGTCAGCTAGGAGTAAAGTTCCAGAACGATGTCGAATTCATTTACAGTCGCCATCTGTTTCTTGGAGATTAACTACAACAGCTAAACTCGTTCTCATGTGCAGTACTTAGCCAGAGAGAAAGGTTGAAGTAGAATTTTCGTAGGAATTGTTGAGAATTCAATTAGTAAGGTCACGTGGAGCCAGTCAGGGACTAGTGCTCCCTCCCTACACCTCTCATCATTATAAAACAAAATCTTAATTTCGTTAGTCTTTTTAGAAAGTGTTAGTTGTGTTTGTTAGAATGAAGTATCTTGCAAACGGTGTTTTGTTAATAACTTTACTGAAATACTTCGCTGCTGTTGGCACGAACGGTGAAGGTTTGTTTTTATTCTTTTGTTCACTGATGCCATTTTTGTTTTATCTAACAAAGCGAATTATAGTTTCATTGAGGCGAGACACAAAAGATTTCTTTAAGCTGATTAATTGACATATCGCGGCGTTGTTTAAATAAATAACTCGTTGTTTTTTGTGGTGTGTGTAGGCGCGTGTCTACTGGTGTGAAATACGTTCACTTTTATCTGGCTCAACGCAGGAGTGTATATAGGTAGTTATTGTATCATAGTAGAATTTTCTGATACTTAATAATGGTCACTAACAAGAATGATATTCGCCTCCTAACCTAATTGTCCCAAGTACGAGTACTGCCAGTCGACTCAACTGTAGGATGGTTACCTAACTTTACAGTTAAGGAAGTGAAAGGACAAAAGGTTGGAAGTGTTTGGAACTCACACTCTTATGGAAAACACTTCCACTGATTTTGTTACCAGAGATAAGGGTCAAGATTGTTTTTTTATCCTGAGGTGTTTATATTATCGGTTTAGTTGAAGTGAAGATATTTACTCCTGACCTGCCATAGGGAAGGTTATAATTAATAGTTGTTGTAAATGATATAAGTCACGTGTGTATACTGAGGTGGACGTGTTATAAAGGTTATTTCTTTAATCTGTGTTACTGAAACCTCGAGATAACTGTTTGTTACCGCAAGCGGTAATGAGTAGGATAACCCTTAAACAAATATTATGTTAGGTTGTAAGTCATGTCATGTTTATTGGGCGTGTCTGCCTGTATATATAGAGTATCGAATTACTGGATATACAGAGACAAGGGGAATTTATGGTGTTGTGTGGTAGTGGAGAGAATCTGTTTGTGTATAAAACACCTGACGCAGCGAAATGTGTCATCCCAGGCAGCTCCTTGCGAGAAGGGCATTGACAGGCTGACACTCTAGCTCTTAACATCATAGGGTGAACACCCAACCTATTCAGTTTGAGACCTTCAACACGTAAGTTCAACCTGTACTTAAGTTTACTCGGGTAGACTGTGTCCATTGTATTGTTTATCATTGTGACAACATGGAAATATGGCAATTAAACATTTATGTATGATTACATACGTACGATTTATTATTTGAAGTACTAAGAATTAATTGTATTCAACAGGTTTGACCGGACTATAACGCTCGAGTTGAACGTGACGGGTCTTATTATCCCTTAATCGCCCTAAAGGCGATTACACTGTTAAAAGGAAATGTTTACCTTAGCTTGTCTTGATACAATGTTTCAAGATATGAACTACCGGTATATGTCTTTCTTTTGTTAATGATATACATTTTTTTATTAGTAAATGAACATAAAGGCCTGACTTTTCATAGAGACTAAAGTTTAGGTAGACCCGTTAGGGGGCCGGCGACAAGAGGCAGAATATACTCGCACGGTCTTCGTGTATGACTTAGGCAGGAGAGAGCCCAGGGTGAACATGAGAGCGTCTAATGTTATAAGTGAAATGCCTATTGTCAAATTCACTTGACCTTCATTTCCTTCTCATGTCTCACCTCCATTCTATCATTATCATTGAGCAGTTCTTCCACATACTCTGTTTGTCTTTCTTGTACTTCTTCTGTCTCAAAGTTAGTCATATTATCCTTATCATGTACAGTTCTTCCCCATTTACTGTAAGTCCTCTTTCCTGGTTCATTTGTATTACCTCTCCATACAACTGCGTGTACTCCCTCCTGTCATCATAGTGCATCTTCCTGCATCTAGTTTTTAGAAAATCTTCTTTAAGATGTCCATATTTGTCATCAAGACAAATTTTTCTTACCATCAAGGTCTTCCTCTAGCTTTACCGGAGATAGTTTTCGGGTATAAATTTCGTAATCTTTCTCTGCCTCTGTTTCCTGCTCTGCTAAATTTCATTTAATTTTCCCCAACACTTTTAATTTCTAAGTTTTACTTCACGGTACTCTTTACTGAGAACTGTTCTGGCCGCCAATCTATCTCTGGCTAGCTCTAAGTTTAGATTCCGGAGTTCTTCAGTTTATCTTGGAAGAATCTGTCTCGGCTGATGCTCAAACTATGAATTTGGAATAATCACCATTATATTACAAAAGCCGACTAACCTTTCTTCAATTATCTTTCTATTACCTAACCAATGTGGTTCGTTCTAAATGTTCTCCCTTCGCTACCTGTGTATAAAAGCTACTCACTATGCATTAAATATTAAATAGCCTGAAGTATTCCTAACTCCAAGAATCTATTATGAAACTTTAACTATCATAGGTTACCTCTTTCTTACACTACTACTATCCCTTAACACAACACCTACACCTCTCTCGCACATCTCACTACCTGAATATACAAAGTGATATTCTATTCCACAATGCTATTTGAACGTGTCCATCTCTCTTCACTTAACACCAAAATGTGCCACTGTATAATCTTTTACCATCTCCCTGCTAACATTTGCATACTTCCCACCTCTGTGTAATGTCCTCGCATTAATAAATATAAATACATGTACACACACACATACACAAGCCTTCAATCAGCCATTGCAGCTTTAACTAATTGCAACATTTTAAGTCTAATAGGATTAGGGATGTTCAATGAGCATTTATATTGCATGAATAATTCAGTAATTTCCAGCTATTTTTACCTGTCGGGCGGCAGCTGTTTGTTGGATCATGTCGATGATCTTCATTAAACAAGAGAGAGAGAGAGAAAATAGTAATTGCTTATCTCATAAGCTGACAAATTTAATGTTTATATTCTCATAATATTACTAACGCTAATACTTAAACTACTGTTAGTACTACTACTCGTGTTACTATCTATCACTACTTCTACTACCGATACTAATCAAAGTACTAATGCTGTACTACTATTAGGACCTGCTGTGTCTGCTACTCTTTCATGTACCGACTACTACTATTAAAAATAATGTCACTTTTGCTTTACTTTTTGTACCAAAATCCCTTTCACCACTACCGCTATTACTACTGCTAAAAGAACTACCACTACTGAAACTACAGCTACCACCACCATCCTCATCATCACTACCACTACCACCACCACTACTTCCCTCAACACATCTCAGAGACCAGCCAATCAATCCTCAGGAGTCAGTCCTCCCTATTCCCCTCTCCTCCCCTAACACCCAAACTCCCCCTCACTCACCGCAACATGCATCTCGCTTCATCCCCCTCCCCCCCTTTCCCCCCTTCTACCCCCTTTCCCTTTCCTCCGCTCTTCTCTTCCTTCCCTCCTCTTTCCTCCTTCCAATTTCCTTCTATCTCCTTGCTCCCTCTTTCCTCCCCTCTCCACCCGCATCACCCTCCATCCTCTTTCCTCTTTCTCCCTCCTCCCTCCCCTCCCCCTTTCCTCTACCCCTTCCCTTAGTCTCCTGCCGCGCCTACCACTAAAGCCCATTTGCCAAGTGGCAGCTTAGCTTAATGGAGGTTCTAGGCATTCATCAAAACCCGAAGCTTAGCTGTTTTAGTCAACTCCCATGCGGGGGTGAGTGAAAGGTTTTTAGCTGAGGCGGATTTTGGAAAGGGGCGATTAGCTTTGTGTGGTGGTTTTGTGTGGTGGGGGGGTTAGAGTATTAGCTTGTGGTTTAGCAGGTCTAGTTTCGTGTGTTAGATGGTGGTTCACAAGTTTTTTTTTACTGTTCTAGTTTGTTTTGTAGGTTTAATTAGTGTGCCTGCTGGTGGCTTTGTGAATTTGGTTTAGTGTGCTAGCTGGTGATGTGTTGGGTTTAGTTAAGTGAGCTAGATACTGGTTTGTAGGACATGGTTTAGTGAATTCGCTGGTGGATTTGTGGTTTAAAGGCTGAGTAATTTATTTCGTGGTATATGGGTTTAGTTTAATGAGCTAGCTAATGGGTCTAAGTAAAAGAGTAAATGGTAGTTGATTGGTTTAAGTAGTGGTTTAATTAATTGGTTAAATGAAGTTTCTATATTTCAATAATTGGTCATATGTGATTTATTTTAAATTAATTGGCTAAATGATTTTTTATGGGGTTAATTACTGAACTAAAAGCGTATCCCTCCTATAGGCGATACTAGTGTGAAATTTCTACTTTGATGATTGATTTGAAGGCTCCCTCTCTCTATCTCTCCTTCCTAATTTATCTGTTCTTATTAAACCCGTCTCTATCGTCATTATCAGCCATGGAAGTAAAAAGAAGCTGGTGATAATGATT
>NW_024734164.1:0-9294 GCF_018991925.1 Homarus americanus | reverse complement strand
CCGCTTTTAGGTGATCAGACCAACATTTTACCAAATGCGCTTCGAAACAAGAAGGATCCATATATATTTCTATTAGCCCAATAAAACCACTCTGACTTCTACATTTAATCAACACCCTCACCCCCACCAGGATTTGGAAACACACACGATCTAAATTGTGACCGGGAACGTTTCTTTACCTCCTGGGCCACCAGACACACAAAAGCAACTTGTGACCCCCGCTACCACACACAAAGCCTGTCTGCACCCAGCTTATGGAGCCGCGGAACCTCTAATGGGACACACCCCCGTGCCTATAGGTGATCAGAGCAACGTTTGAATACCAAATGTGGCTTCGAAACCCGAGGATCCATATATATATTTCATTAGACCATTAAAGCATCATGACTTCTTACATATAATCAACACCTCACCTACCGTGATTTGTCCCCGATCTTATAATTGTCAATGGGGAACGCTACCTCTAACACCAGACAATAAAACAGTCCTAGACTCTGCTATATTTCACACACAAAGCCTGTTCAACCAAGCTTATAGCCAAGTGAACTCTAATGGACAACACCGCAACCTAGGTGATCAGAGCAACATTTACCAAATGCGCTTCAAACACGAGAGGATCCATATATATTTCATTAGCCCAATAAAGCAATCGACTTCAACATATAATCAACACCTCACCCCACCAGGAGTTGAACCCACGATCTTATAACCATGACCGAATGCCACCCAGCCACAAAGACACTAAAAGCAGTCCTAGACTCCCAGCAATACCCACACAAAGACTCATCAACGAGCGCGCCTGAACCTCAATGGGACCACCCACGCGATAGGTGATCAAGCACCGTTTACCAAATGCGGCTTCGAAACACGCGATCCATATATATTTATTAGCCCAATAAAGCACCGACCCCTACATATAGTCAACACCTCACCCCACCATGATTTGATCCTAATGAATTCTTATATAATTGTAGGACCGAATGCTACCTGGGCCACCAGGACAATAATGTAAAAAGAACTAGACTCTGCTATATTTCACACAAAGCCTGTCTGCTAACGAAAGCTTATGGCGCCGCGTGAACCTCAAATGGGGACCACGAGTGCCGCTTTTAGGTGATCAGACCAACATTTTACCACCAAATGCTTCAAAACAAGAAGGGAGTCCAAGTATATTTCATTAGCCCAATAAAACCACGGACTCTTACATTTAATCAACACCTCACCCCACCAGACGGAACACACGATCTTAAAATTGTGACCGGGGAACGCTACCTCTGGGCCACCTGCAGGACAATACAAAACAATCCTAGAATCAACACTCACCCCCACCAGGATTTGAACCCACGATCTTATAATTGTGACCGAATGCTACCTCTGGGCCACTAGGACAATAAAAGCAGTCCTAGACTCTAAGTATATTTCACACAAAGCCTGTTCAACGAGCTGGCGCCAGAACCCTAATGGGGACCCCCCGTACGCTTTTAGGGTGATCAGAGCAACGTTTACTCAAATGTGGCTTCGAATCCTGAGGATCCATATATATTTCCATTAGACCATTAAAGCATGCTGACTTCAAATATATAATCAACACCTCACCCCCACCAGGATTTGAACCCACGATCTTATAATTGTGACTGGGAACGCTTGGCCTCTGGGTAATGGGGACACCCCGTGCCGCTTAGGTGATCAGAGCAACGTTTTACCAAATGTGGCTTCGAAACCCGAGGATCCATATATATTTCATTAGACCATTAAAGCACGCGGACTTCTACATATAATCAACACCTCACCCCACCAGGATTTGAAACCCCGATCTTATAATTGTCACCGGGGAACGCTACCTCTGGGCCACCAGGACAATAAACGCAGTCCTAGATTCTGCTATATTTCACACAAAGCCTGTTCAACGAGCTTATGGCGCCGTGAACCTCTAATGGGGAACACCCGTGCCACTTAGGTGATCAGAGCAACGTTTTACCAAATGCGGCTTCGAAACACGAGGATCCATATATATTTCATTAGCCCAATAAACCACGTGGACTTCTACATATAATCAACACCTCACCCCACCAGTAGTTGAACCCACGATCTTATAATTGTGACCGGGGAATGCTACCTCTGGGCCACCAGGACACTAAAAGCAGTCGTAGACTCTGCTATATTTCACACAAAGACTGTTCAACGAGCTTTTGGCGCCGTGAACGCCTAATGAGGACCACCGTGCGCTTAGGTGATCAGAGCAACGTTTTACCGTCACGGTTTCAAGAAACACGAGGATCCATATATATTTCATTAGCCCAATAAAGCACGCGGACTTCTACATATAATCAACACCGCAACCCACCAGGAGTTGAACCCACGATCTTATAATTGTGACCGGGAATGCTACCTCTGGGCCACCAGGACAATAAAAGCAGTCCTAGACTCTGCTATATTTCACACAAAGCCTGTTCAACGAGCTTATGGCGCCGTGAACCTCAAATGGGGACCACGAGTGCCCCTTAGGTGATCAGACCAACATTTTACCAAATGCGGCTTCGAAACAAGAAGGATCCATATATATTTCATTAGCCCAATAAACCAAGCGGACTTCTACATTTAATCAACACCTCACCCCACCAGGATTTGAACACACGATCTTAAAATTGTGACCGGGGAACGCTACCTCTGGGCCACCAGGACAATAAAAGCAATCCTAGACTCTGCTATATTTCACACAAAGCCTGTTCAACGAGCTTATGGAGCCGTGAACCTCTAATGGGGACACCCCGTGCCGCTTAGGTGATCAGAGCAACGTTTTACCAAATGTGGCTTCGAAACCCGAGGATCCATATATATTTCATTAGACCATTAAAGCACGCGGACTTCTACATATAATCAACACCTCACCCCACCAGGATTTGAGCCCACAATCTTATAATTGTGACCGGGGGACGCTACCTCTGGGCCACCAGGACAATAAAAGCAGTACTAGACTCTGCTATATTTCACACAAAGCCTGTTCAACGAGTTTATGGCGCCGTGAACCTCTAATGGGGACCACCCGTGCCGCTTAGGTGATCAGACCAACATTTTACCAAATGCGGCTTCGAAACATTTAATTAACACCTCACCCCACCAGGATTTGAACCCACGATCTTATAATTGTGACCGGGGAACGCTACCTCTGGGCCACCAGGACAATAAAAGTAGTCCTAGACTCTGATATATTTCACACAAAGCCTGTTCAACGGGCTTATGGCACCGTGAACCTCCAATGGGGACCACCCGTGCCGCTTAGGTGATCAGAGCACCGTTTTACCAAATGCGGCTTCGAAATACGAGGATTCAAATATATTTCATTAGCCCAATAAAGCAAGCAGACTCTACATATAATCAACACCTCACCCCACCAGGATTTGAAACCCGATCTATAATTGTGACTTCATTAGCCCAATAAATCACTCGGACTTCTACATATAATCAACACCTCACCCTACCAGGATTCAAACCCACGATCTTATAATTGTGACCGGGGTATGCTACCTCTGGGCCACCAGGACAATAAAAGCAGTCCTAGACTCTACTATATTTCACACAAAGCCTGTTCAACGACCTTATGGCGCCGTGAACCTCTAATGGGGACCACCTGCGTCGCTTAGGGTGATCAGGGCAACGTTTTTACCAAATCTGGCTTTAAACACGAGATCCATAAATACTTTCATTAGCCCAATAAAGCACGCGGGATCTCTACATATAATCAACACCTCAATTTCACCAGGACGGAACCCAATGATCTTATAATTCAGGACCGGGGAACGCTACCTCTGGGCTGCTAGACAATAAAAGGTCTCTGACTCTGTTATATTTCACACAAAGCGTGTTCAACGAGCTTATGGCGCCTTTAACCACTATAGGGGACCAACCGTGCCGCTTAGGTGATCAGAGCAACGTTTTACCAAATGCGGCTTCGAAATACGAGGATTCAAATATATTTCATTAGCCCAATAAAGCACTCGGACTTCTACATATAATCAACACCTCACCCCACCAGGATTCAAACCCACGATCTTATAATTGTGACCGGGGTATGCTACCTCTGGGCCACTAGGACAATAAAAGCAGTCCTAGACTCTGCTATATTTCACACAAAGCCTGTTCAACGAGCTTATGGCGCTGTGAACCACTATAGGGGACCACCCGTGTCACTTAGGTGATCAGAGCAACGTTTTACCAAATGCGGCTTCGAAACACGAAGATCCATATATATTTCATTAGCCCAAGAAAGCATGCGGACTTCTTCATATAATCAACACCTCACCCCACCAGGATTCGAACTCACGATCTTCTAATTGTGACCGGAGAACGCTACCTCTGGCCCACCAGGACATTAAAAGCATTCCTAGACTCTGCTATATTTCACACAAAGCCTGTTCAATGAACTTATAGCGCCGTGAACCTCTAATGGGGACCCCCCGTGCTGCTTAGGTGATCAGAGCAACGTTTTACCAAATGTGGCTTCGAAACCCGAGGATCCATATATATTTCATTAGACCATTAAAGCATGCGGACTTCTACATATAATCAACACCTCACCCCACCAGGATTTGAACCCACTATCTTATAATTTTGACCGGGGGACGCTACCTCTGAGCCACCAGGACAATAAAAGCAGTCCTAGACTCTGCTATATTTCACACAAAGCCTGTTCAACGAGCTTATGGCGCCGTGAACCTCTAATGGGGACCACCCGTGCCGCTTAGGTGATCAGACCAACATTTTACCAAATGCGGCTTCGAAACAAGAAGGATCCATATATATTTCATTAGCCCAATAAAGCACGCGGACTTCTACATTTAATCAACACCTCTCCCCACCAGATTTGGAACCCACTCCATCTGGCTCAGGACCAGGAACGCCACCTCTGGACCAATTAGACACAAAAGCAGTCCTAGACTCCTGCTATATTTCACAAAGCCTGTCTAACGAGCTTATGGCGCCGTGAACCTCTAATGGGGACCTCACCATGCTGCTTAGGTGATCACACCAACATTTTTACCAAATGCGTCAAACGAGATCCATATATATATTTACAGCCCAATAAAGCATGCGGATTCTAATATAATCAACACTTACCCCACCAGATCTTTGAACCCACGATCTTCTAATTGTGACCGGAGAACGCTACCTCTGGCCCACCAGGACATTAAAAGCATTCCTAGACTCTGCTATATTTCACACAAAGCCTGTTCAATGAACTTATAGCGCCGTGAACCTCTAATGGGGACCCCCCGTGCTGCTTAGGTGATCAGAGCAACGTTTTACCAAATGTGGCTTCGAAACCCGAGGATCCATATATATTTCATTAGACCATTAAAGCATGCGGACTTCTACATATAATCAACACCTCACCCCACCAGGATTTGAACCCACTATCTTATAATTTTGACCGGGGGACGCTAATTCTGAGCCACACCAGGACAATAAAAGAAGTCCTAGACTCTCTGCTATATTTCAATATTAAAGCCTGTTCAATCTAGCTTATGGCGTCGTGAACCTCTAATGGGGGACCAATTCGCACAAGTTTAGGTGATCAGACCAACATTTTACCAAATGCGTCAAAACAAGTTAAAGGATCCATATATATTTCATTAGCCCAATAAAGCACGCTGACTTCTACATTTTAATCAACACCTCTCCCCACCAGACGAACCCACGATCTTATAATTGTGACCAGGGAACGCTACCTCTGGACCACCAGGACAATAAAAAGCAGTCCTAGACTCTAAGCATATATTTCACACAAAGCCGTTCAACGAGCTGGTGCCGTGAACCTCTAATGGGGACCAATTAATGCCGCAGGTGATCACACCAATGAGTTTACCAAATGTGCTTCGAAACACGAGGATCCATATATATATTTCATTAGCCCAATAAAAGCATGCGATCTCTTAATATAATCAACACCTTCACCCCACTAGATTCAACCCACAATCTATAATTGTGACCGGGGGATACCTCTGGGCCACCAGGAAACTAAAAAGACTCCTAGAACTGCTATATTTCACACAGCCTGTTCAACGAGCTTATGGCTCGTGAACCTCTACTTCGGGGGACCACCCGTGTCGCTAGGGTGATTAGGAGCAACGCTTACCAAATGTGGCTTCAAACCCGGTGATCCATATATTTATTAGACCATTAGCACGCGATTTCTACATATTATCAACACTCACCCCCTCAGGATTTAGAACCCCAATCTTATAATTATGACTTGGGAACGCTACCCCTGGGCCACCAGGACAATAAAAGGTCCCAGACTTGCTATATTTCATACAAAGCCTGTTCAATCGCTTATGGCGCTTGAACGCTCTAATAAATCAACGGCGCTTTTTAGGGTGATCAGGAGCAACGTTTTACCAAATGCGAATGAAACACGAGATCCATATATTTTATTAGCCCAATGAAGCATGCGGACTTTTCCATATAATCAACACTCACCCCACCAGGATTAGAACCACGATCTTTACCAGACCGGGGAATGCTACCGGCCCACCAGGACACTAAGCATTCCTAGACTTTGCTATATTTCACACAAAGCCTGTTCAACTAGCTTATATGCCATGGAATCCCTAATGGGGACCACCTGTACAATTTAGGTGATCAAACCAACATTTTACCAAATGCGTCAAACAAGAAGGATCCATATATATTTCATTAGCCCAATAAAGCACGCTGGAATTACATTTAATCAACAACACTCACCCCACCAGGATTTGAACCCACGATCTATAATTGTGACCGAACGCTACCTCTGGCCACCAGGGACAATAAAAGCAGTCCCAGACTCTATATTTCACACAAAGCCTGTTCAACGGCATGGCGCACCGTGAACCACTATAGGGGACCACCTGCCACTTAGGTAGATCACAGCAACGTTTTACCAACCGCTGAAACACAAGATCCATATATATTTCATTAGCCCAATAAAGCACGCAGACTTCTTCATATAATCAACACCTCACCCCACCAGATTCAACCCACAATCTTATAATTAGACCGGGGAACGCCACCTCTGGGCCAACTAGACAATAAAAGCAGTCCTAGACTTTCAGAGCCAATATCAAAGCTCGTTCAACGAGCTTATGGCACCGCGTGAACCCTAATGGGGACCACCCGTACGCTTTAGGTGATCAGACCAACATTTTACCAAATGAGGTCTGAACAAGAAGGATCCATAAATATTTCATTAGCCCAATAAAGCAAGCAGACTTTACATATAATCAACACCTCACCCCACCAGGATTTGAACCCACGATCTTAAAAATTGTGACCGAACGCTACCTCTGGGCCACCAGGACAATAAAAGCAGTCCTAGACTCCCAGTATATTTCACACAAAGCCTGTTCAACGAGCTTATGGCGCCGTGAACCTCTAATGGGGACCACCGCATGCCGCTTAGGTGATCAGAGCAACGTTTTACCAAATCCGGCTTCGAAACACGAGATCAAATATATTTCATTAGCCCAATAAAGCACTCGACTTCTTCATATAATCAACACCACCCCACCAGGATTCAAACCCACGATCTTCTAATTGTGACCGGGAATGCTACCTCTGGGCCACCAGGAAAATAAAAGCATTCCTAGACTCTACTATATTTTCACACCAATAAAAGCAGTCCTGACTTCACTATATTTCACACAAAGTCTGTTCAACTACATATGGCGCCCATGAACTCCAATGGGACCACCAAAACCCTAAGTGATCAGGCAACTTACAAAACCGCTTCGAAACACGATGATCCATATATATTTCATTACCCCAATAAAGCACGCCGGATTCTACATATAACCAACACCCCACCCCACCAGGATTTGAACCCACGATCATAATCATGACCGGGAACGCACCCTGGGCCACTAGGACACAAAAAGCAGTCTCTAGACCTCTGCTATATTTCACAATAAAGCCTGTTCAACTAGCCATGCTGAACCTCTAATGGGGACCACCCCATAAGCTTAGGGTGATAAGACCAACATTTTACCAAATGCGCCAAACAAGAAGATCCATATATATTAGCCCAAATAAAGCACGCGGACTTCGCATTAATCAACACCTCACCCCACCAGGATTGTCCCACACCCAGAGTAATTGTGACCGGGAACGCCACCTCTGGGCCAATTAGGACAATAAAAGCAGTCCTAGACTCTACATATTTCACACAAAGCCTGTTCAATCTAGCTTACGGCGTCATGGAACTCCTATCGGGGACCACCCGTGTTTAGATGATACATCAACATTTTACCAAATGTGTCAAAACAAGAAGGACCGCATATATTTATTAGCCCAATAAAGCACGTTGACTTTACATTTAATCAACACCACCCCACCAGGATTCGAACTCACGATCTTATAATCGGTGGACTGAAATGCTACCTCTAGCCACTAGACAATAAAAAGCAGTCCTAGACTTCTGCTATATTTCACACAAAGCCTGTTCAACGAGCTTATGGCACCGTGAACCACTATAGGACCACCCAAAACTGGTGAACAGAGCAACGTTTTACCAAATCCGGCTTCGAAACACCAGGATCCACATATATTCATAGCCAATATAGCAACACGGACTCTACACATAACAAACACCCACCCCACCAAGATTTGAACCCAC
Organism: Homarus americanus; assembly: GCF_018991925.1. Lineage (NCBI taxonomy): Eukaryota > Metazoa > Arthropoda > Malacostraca > Decapoda > Nephropidae > Homarus > Homarus americanus. The sequence goes on along the minus strand of NW_024734164.1, from coordinate 644 downwards.
CATCTTATAATTCAGACCGAACGTACTTGGGCTAATTAGAATAATAAAAAGAGTCCTGCTCTGCTATATTTCGTCAATAAAGCCTGTTAAACTAGCTTATGGTGCCAGGAACTCTATTGGGGACCACCTGTGTCAGGCGGGGTGACTGGAGCCACGCTTTTACCAAATGCGGCTTCGAAACAAGAGACCATATATATTCTATTATCCAAACAAATACGTGGACTTCTACATATAATCAACACCCAACCCTACCAGGATTTGAACCCACTAATCTCAAAATCAGACCGACGCCACATCTCAGCCACCATAACAATAAAAGCATTCCTACACTTCAATATTTTATACTAAAAGCCAGTTCAACGAGATTATTGCCAGAACTTCTAATAGAACCACCCAGCCGCAGTGACTCATAGAGCAACGTTTACCAAATCCGCTCAAAAAGAAGATCCATATAATTCATAAGCCCAATAAAGCACGCTGACTTCTAAGACATATAATCAACAACACCCAACCACCAGGATCGAACCCACAATCTTATACTGTCAGACCGGGGAACGCTACTACTCTGGGCCACCAGTACAACAAAAGCAGTCCCAGACTCTGCTATATTTCACCACAAAGCCTGTTAAACGAGCTTATGGCGC
>NW_024734163.1:7500-11036 GCF_018991925.1 Homarus americanus | reverse complement strand
AGTAAGTGCAAGTCATCAGCTTGCGCTGACTACGTCCCTGCCCTTTGTACACACCGCCCGTCGCTACTACCGATTGAATGATTTAGTGAGGCCTTCGGACTGGCGCTCTTGGATTGTCGGCCCCGTTGCCCGCGAGGGTTTTCTGGGGTCGTCGCCTCGAGCTGACGGAAAGATGTCCAAACTTGATCATTTAGAGGAAGTAAAAGTCGTAACAAGGTTTCCGTAGGTGAACCTGCGGAAGGATCATTACCAGAGAGAAAGAGAACGGGGCGCTCTTAAAACTACTACTACTCTCCTGATTTGGGCGGTCTCGGGCTCTGCTCTGGCAACTCCAGCAGCGAAAGAGGACAATCCCGGCCCCCGCACCAAAAATAGGTACCACCACGCTGTAGGTGGACCACACTCGGGCGAGAGCGCGAAGACCGGAGGAGGAGGACGGACGGGGCTTTGGACGGCTGCCCGTCCGTTCCTTACTACCGGCGAATAAGCCTCTTGACCCAAAAAGAGTGAAATTCAAGTGTCAAAAAACAACAACAAGTCGTCCGGCCAAACCCAAACCACAAACTTGGGCTATGTCTGTCAAACCCTTTCATTGAGACTCGACCTGTGATGGTTAGTCGCACAAAGACCAAATGGCAAATACACAACTCTTAACGGGATCACTGCTCGTGGTCGATGAAGACCCAGCAAACCGCGTGTCGGTATGTGAATCGCGAAGAATACCAGATACATCGACAAGTTGAACGATGGGCGCGCGGCAGCCATATGAGCTGTCGCCGCCACTCTACGAGGGTCGGAAATATACATCCATCGGTTGCTATGAAGTTCGTGCCTGCTGACTGTCCCCGACACCCAGGGTAACCCGAACCGAAGCCTCCGCCTTTGGGGTTTAATCGCCCGCCGCTTCGCGCCGAGGCGTGCGCTCCTTAAAACAAAGTGCGCCTATCACTAGCAAGTCCATGGACTTGGCGCACCCACATTCAACCACAACAAAGCGACAGTTGTCGCCCTCGCAAATAACTGGAGGCGGCGCTCTTTTGCCTGCTGTCCACAGAGACACGAATGGCCGCCGGCCGCTCATGGCTGATGCTGCACATGTTCTAAGAGGCACTCCATCCCACGAAGAGGAAACGAAACCGGGTCGGATATCTTTTAAGTAAGCCCCGCCGGAATTTCGTCTATCACCTCGAAAAGAGTGCTTGGCATGCATTGCAGTGGAACCTAAATTGATGAGTGCGCCTGGGCCCGCAGTCTACCATGTAGTGGTGCAGGCAGAGAGATGAGAATGCTTGGGTGACGCCGTGCTCTTCCTCACGCGCTCCTCCACCCTCTCCCACGGTCAGACGCGGTGTGGGCGTTCTCTTTGAGAGTTCGCCACGAGTCCACGTCTATCTCATGTCTGGGAGGGAGGCAGGGGGAGTTCTCTCTAAACGCGTTAAAGACGGTGTTGCGCCTCATAACGGCGCTCGCCGGGATAGAGCACTAGTTCTGCAGCCGGAAAGGCCGCTCACGCCAATTAATACTGCGACTCTCGCTCTCTTTCTCCGGATAAACAAGTGCCACTGCTGTGGCATGCGGGAACGGGGAAAGAGGTCAAAGTTTAAGCGGCAAAGGTGCGGCCGAGTAAGGGCGGAACACGAGCGTATATGCATAAAAACTGTGTGTGTATATGACTCTGCGAGAGATGTTCTGCTGGAACACTTTTCCTATTGGCTATTTACCACTCAATGAGAAGGAACGGAGTCAGGGGTGGGAGTGCCGGCGCCATGGCCGCTGGTACCCCCGCGACAAGCCCTCAAACCTTCCTGCCTGGTAATGTCGGTGGTGAAGAAAGTCGGTGGCAGAGCGTCTTCCGCTTCGTGGTTGGGGAACTTGTTCCCCCTAAGGATGATGAGACCACGATCGACCTCGTAGTAGGAGAGAGCTACCCGCCAAATTTAAGCATATTAATAAGCGGAGGAAAAGAAACCAACAGGGATTCCCTTAGTAAGGGCGACTGAACCGGGAAAAGCCTAGCGCATAACCTCGATGTCTTCGGGCACGAGGGGTGTTGCGTTTCAGAGGGTCCAGCACGCCGTCCCATACCGTCTAAGTCAAGCTTGAAAGCGGCCACTGCCCATGGAGGGTGACAGGCCCGTATGGCGGCGCCCGTGAGGGTACAGATGGGACGGTCGGAAAGGGCCTCTCTGTAGAGTCGGGTTGCTTGAAAGTGCAGCCCAAAGCAGGTGGTAAACTCCATCTAAGGCTAAATATGACCACGAGACCGATAGCGAACAAGCACCGTGAGGGAAAGTTGAAAAGAACTTTGAAGAGAGAGTTCAAGAGTACGTGAAACCGTTAAGAGCCAAACGGGTGGAAACTCGAAGGTCGAACTGAGGGGATTCAGCTCGTCGGCTGTCGGCTGGGTGGGGTGTTGTAATTGAGCGACCCAAAAATGTTTGGGCGCGCCCCCACTCACGCTGGCGTCGGCGGGCGTATTTCGCCTCGTAGTAGGTCACCGCGACCCGTTGCCGGGGACGTCGAAGGCCCGGCCGGACTGGTACCTCGCCGCCGACTCTCTCTCAGCTCGCCTGGGGAGACCCGCTGACGGGGGGAAACCACCGTGTCCTGGCTGCCCTGCACGGTCGTCGAGAAGAGCTACGCCGCTCGGGCGGCGGTTTTGTTTCTCGCTGTGTGCAAAGGTCGGTGGGATCCACCGACCGCCTTGAAACACGGACCAAGGAGTTCAATATGTGCAAGTCAATGGCCTACTAAACCTAAAAGGCGAAATGAAAGTGACGGCGCCCGCAGCTGTAACAGGCCTCCTCCGGTGCGTCTTGGCGATCCTCACCTGCTGCTCATGCCCGCCCAGCCGCCGGCTGCCGGGTGAGATACTTTCCCCCGTCTCTGGACGTTGCGTGTGGTGGAGGTCGTCAGGGCGATGGTCGAAGTTTAATTTCCCCTCATGGGAGGGGGGGGCGCAGGCCCGGGACTTGCCAAGACGCCGCGGTGCTGTCCGTCCCCGGAAGCGGGCCGTCGGTAAACGGCGGAGGCGCACCGGGGCAGGCTCGCTGGCAGTCGGCAAGTACCATGAGCATATATGTTGGGACCCGAAAGATGGTGAACTATGCCTGGCCAGGATGAAGCCAGAGGAAACTCTGGTGGAGGTCCGTAGCGATTCTGACGTGCAAATCGATCGTCGGAGCTGGGTATAGGGGCGAAAGACTAATCGAATCATCTAGTAGCTGGTTCCCTCCGAAGTTTCCCTCAGGATAGCTGGAACTCGCAGGGTGAATTTCATCCGGTAAAGCGAATGATTAGAGGTCTTGGGGACGAAACGTCCTCAACCTATTCTCAAACTTTAAATGGGTGAGATGCCGAGCTTGTTTGTAGGGATGAAGCTCCGGCGACTAATCTGAGTATCTAGTGGGCCACTTTTGGTAAGCAGAACTGGCGCTGTGGGATGAACCAAACGTCGAGTTAAGGGGCCTAAATGAATGCTCATTCAGATCCCATTGAAAGGCGTTGGTTGCTATAGACAGCAGGACGGTGGCCAT
>NW_024734163.1:0-2500 GCF_018991925.1 Homarus americanus | reverse complement strand
ACGTCCTGGATTGGCCAATCAGTGGTGCCCCACGGTGGCGTGATACATGCACGTTTACTGCGGTGCTCTGATTGGCTGACCGAACGTGGCGTGGTAGGTAGGCTGTTTCTACTCTCTAAGTCCTCTTCTTTCCTTTTTTCATCCCCCTCATGCACTCCGTTCTTCGAACGGGAGGCGGGACTTCGCGATACGGTCGATCCGGCAAGGAACCTGTGATAGTGCAGGGCACCCTGTCCGGGGGGTCACCGGTAGGTGGCAACTTTGTAGATATTACTATAGTCACAGGTAACCTGTGCAGAGCCCGGACGCCCGTCCAAGAGGGGGCGGGGTCATCGCTCTTGCGGGGCAGGAGCCCTGTGTTATAGGTAGGATTAGATGTAATCAAGACAGACAACTAGCATTAGAATAAAACATAAAGATAAGGGACACTCTATTGGAAGGGAAAAAGTGGCAGAAATCACTTACAACAAACTGCAAGTCCCACTAACTAGAATATTCAGCACCAATGAAGGTTTTAAAGTAATCTGTAAAGATGACTTTGATTCAGATAAAATCCTTTCAAAAGAAGCAAGAGATATATTTTACAATGAAGGCCTTATTGTTGTCATGCCACCAGAACAAAAAGCAAAAAGATCAGTTTTTGTTCGTCAAGTCGATCAAGAGATCGGGAGGAAGACCTGAAAGAAGAACTGAACGCCAAAATAGGTGGATGAAGATTGAAGAAGTCATTAAGATAAAGGACTATACTCATGTTTGAAGAAGTGTCAATGGCTGAGAAAGTTTTACAACAGGGCTTTCTAATATTCAACATGTCAGTCACACCACATCAAATAAAGAAGGAGACATTCATCAGTCTGCAAACTTGCTTCTCCTGCTACAAATATGAAGAACACACAACGAGAGACTGTCCGGAAAAAGAAAAAAGTACTGCTCAGATTGTGCAGGCGACGACCATACCTACACTGAATGTAAGAATACACATGTTGGCTGTCTCAACTGTAAGAGAAACGGGAATGTATACATAGGACATAGGACGTTAGCAATGGCATGCCCAATAAAAACACATGATAAAGTACAAACAAGGAAAAAGGAACAAGACAAGAAGGATATGACATACGTCGAAATAGCAAAGAGAGCGGTCCAAGAGGCTCATAGACCAGAATCCAGTATTAAACCTAAGTGCTCAATACATGATATAATGATTAGTATGATCCATGCACATTTGCACAATATCATTGCACCCGGATCATACAATGAGGAATTAAGGAAAATGTTTAAATTGAATAACCTACCAGAGATGATATTTTCAGAGAATCCACAATCCGAAAAACTATTTTCAGACAACATATGCGCGAATCCGAGAGAAAGACTACATCAAGACGAACAAAGGTTTGAGCAAGGAGCAACAGCTGATAAACAAGGAACACAAGCGACTGATAGAGATCCCAGACAAATGACTAGAAGTGACAAAGAGAAGATAGAAATAACAAAAGGACAGACAAAGGAGTAGGAGGAGAGAAGATAAGATGGAAACTGATCACAATATACAACCTGAATCTGCTGAAGAAATTGGATTAAAAGTTATCACTACAACAAAACATGGAATCCCAACATCGAGACCAACAGGAGGGACAATAGTAAAAAACTGTGAAGGAGGGATATACAAGTGGACATATCAAGAAAAATCCCTAAGTGAAGATTATGTCTGGTCACTAATTACTACGGACAAACTAAAGATTATGGCCAAAGACTTTAAAATAGTAGACCCGTCAGAGTATAGAAGAGTCAGAAGCGGGAAACAGGATGATAGGTCTCCACTCCAACTGCCACAATCCAAGTATAAGAAATAATGGACAATAGACAAACAGTAAGAACTTTAAGAATAATACAAAACAACGTAAGAAACTGGAAGACCGAGAGAATTAACCTAAGTAATATATATCGCGAAATTGACCCTGACATTATACTAATAAATAGTCACGGTGAGACAGAAAACAACAACATAAAACTCTTTAACTATTATGTAAACCAAAGAAATAAATCGGGCGAGAAAAATGACGGAGAAGGAGAGAAGCGGGTTAAAAGAAACTTAAAAAATTTAAACTAATTGATGACTTCCAGGATGAATTTTAGCAATAAAAATAAATACAACTCAATGGAGACGTAATTATTGCTACTACTTTACCTATAGAAGACCTATTAAAATTGGCTAACAATAGTCATCCGATGTACATCTTAGGAGACTTTAACGCCAGACATAGGATTTTTTACAATACAAATAATAACGTCGTGGGAAACGCCCTTAATCAATTAATAAATTTAGGGAAAATCAATCATCTGGGTCCTAACTTTCCAACCTGGAGAAATCACAATACACAATCGACACCAGACAAAATTTTTACCAACAACAAAGCCTTTTTCAATTACCATATAATACAGGGACCTCTTACAGGCAGTGACCATCTGCCAATTATACTAACACTGTCAACAAGCCCCATAA
>NW_024734162.1:0-32607 GCF_018991925.1 Homarus americanus | reverse complement strand
TAGAGGATCACCTGTCTTGGTCGTGTGGCAGATAGTGTAACCGTTGTATAGGTCGTGTGACAGCTTAAGTGCCTTCGTTTAGGCCATCTATATGAAAAAAAACATACTCTTTTTTTACATTGAGATCCATTATGTATTGTGTGTGCGTGTGTGTGTGTGTCCCTTAGTGTGACGTTCAGCATGCTCCCCTCGCAAGCGAGTGGTCCCGGGTTCGACCCTCGGGCAGGGTGAAACTAAAGGCAAGTTTCTTTACGCCATTTGCGTCTGTCTACCCAGCAGTAATTGGGGACCTGTGTGTTAATCGATTTGCGGATCGTGTTCTGGGGTAATGGTTAGCCAGTGCAGCTGGCAAGGTGCCCGGTCTTCTCGGACTATACCTTGACATTGGGTTATGCAACTTGTTTACTTAGGGTGTAATTGTTGTGTTGGCGACAGCGTCTTCACCTTAAACAAATTAACATCCAAGGTGACCCTTAGGCCGGCCATCCTTGTACACGAAGGGCAACCATAATTATAATTATTATTATTATTATTATTATTATTATTATTATTATTTTATACATGTATGTATATATGTATGTAAGTATGTATGTATGTATGTATGTATGTATGTGTGCATGTATGTATGTATGTATGTATGTATGTATGTATGTATGTATGTAGGGTGGTTACCTGTGTATGGGTGTCCATATATACACCTCAACAACAGTAGTTCACACATCACTTCACCATTTTCCTGTACGCTGCCTCCTCCTCACTCGCCAGCTCTTCCATATTCATGTCGACGTCCTCAAGGACCAGTTTCTCTATGGCGCCACCACTCACCAACGCTCTCCTCCAGCTAACACCCATTTACATACACACACAACCGACCTTAATCTGTGCCTGAGGGTGGGAAAGGAAAGAAGGGAGTCTGACTGACTGACTTACTGACCGACCAAGCACGCACGCACACAACTACTACTTTACTGTGTCCAGCGATGATACAACGATAGGAGTTATTAAAGATGACACCTTCGTTGGTGAGCTCTGAGGTGATTAGAGAGGCCGATACGGGACCGGCATGACCGTCCACTGATGTTACACGTGTAAAGGGTGCAGGAGGGTGCAGCAGGGACTATCCTTATACCTTTTCAGTTGCCCGCCGCCGTTACATTTACCATTCGTTAGGTGACTGGAAAGTAGCTGCTTTGGCAGTCTACTGTCGGTCATGAGGTTAACATGGCCAGTCCACCGTAGTGTTTCATGGATAATGGTAGTCTCGATGTTCCTACACTTGTTTTCCCAGCTAACTCGGGGATGGAACAAAAACTACATTGGTGAAAGTTTTCAAGTGCATTAAGGTGCGTACTGTACAGGAATGTGACTCATGTCTCGTTGCCATATAGCAGGGTGGGGAGGAATACTGCTCGATATACGTGCAACTTTGTATATAATTTCAGCTCCCTACAGCTGAAGACACGGGTACGGAGTCTGCGGTGGTGGACAGGAGGGAGCCAAAATACTAAAAGTGGATAACGTTAGCGAGAGTAGTACCGTTAACTTGGTGTGGATGAACCAGGGGCAGACTGAAAGATAATCTGAGTCGTATGTACATTCACCTCAAGGCCAAAGTGTGCTACGTATCAGCGTAGATGTTCATGATCTCCTGAAGGTCACGTTCAGTTTGAACAACAAGGGTGAGGTCGTCTGTATACTGAAGTTCAGTGATGGAAGTGGCCGGCACCTTTCTTCTTGCCTGGAGTCTTCTTATGCTGAAAAGTCCCTTTATCCGGAACTGGATGCCCACCCCGCCGCTGAATGGGCAGCCAAGAAAATGGAAAGGAGAGTTGGTGTTAGTACACATCCTTGTTTTAAGCCCGTTTGGATGAGGAAGAACTCAGACTGGCTGCCATTGTGCAGGACACTGCTGTTCATGCCATCATGGAGTTGCCTCGCAATGGCGATAAATTTTAGTGGGCAAGCAAAACGACTGAGGGTCCGCCAAAGGGCTTCCCTGTTGACTAAGACGAAGGCCTTAGTAAGGTCGATGAAGGCCATGTGCAGTACAAGTCACGGAGCTGTACCCTGCACTTTTTCTGTATCTGGCGGGCAGCAAAGATTATGACAGTGGTGCCACGTGATGATCTAAATCTACATTAAGATTCTGAAAGGAATTTTTCTTCTTCAAGAAGAAGTCTGTTTAGAACTCGGGCGATAATCTTGCCAGCTATGGACAGCAACGAGATCCCGCGGTAGTTGCCACAGTCTGACCTTGTTCTTATAAATATTGACGATGGAGGCGTCTTTAAGAGCTTGGGAGATTTCTTTTTCTCTCATATATTCTCCTGCAGAAACTGGAGACAGCTGGTAAGCAGAGGTCCTCCTGCTTTAGGCCCCTCGGCTGGGATTCCATCAGTCCCTGCTCTTTTTTTTTTTTACCTGCTTGATGACAGTATCTACCTCATCCAGGGATGGAGGATAGCTGAAGTGGGTCAATTCTAGGTGTTTAGGGACAGCTGGGGAGTCAAGACATCGTCATTGGTATTTCGGTTAAGCAGCGAATGGTAGTGTTATTTTCAGAGGTGATGGATGCCTTTTTCGTCTTTAATTAGGGAGCTACTGTCGTTTGAGCGGAGGGGGGCGGCGCCATGAGTTCTTTAGATGGCCGTCACTTTTTGTATGTGGAAGGTATCAGTTTTGGTCCGAGATTGATTCTTGTTCTGCCAGTCAGTGAAAGCAGCACGTTTACCATTGTCAAGTACGTCGATTTCTTGGTTATTTTCAACAAACCAATATTGGTGGGTTTATTTCGATCTGGCCGAGGATCTTGCTGCAGGTAATGACAGGGTTGAGGATACCCTTTTCGGTACTTGGATTCAGTTTATTTGTTGTTGGGTTGTTCATCAGCCCATCGTCGAGCTGATCTCTGAAAGCATGTGCTACTGCTTGATTCTCCAGTCGTTTGGTGTTAAAACCACTTCTGGAGGCTTGTTGCCTTCGCCATTTTGGGGCGACGTAAAGGGAGACTTTGGCTCTGACAACCCGATGAACTGTGTCACATTGGTCTGAACTTCGCTGGGTTCGAGTGATAAGGACATCTCGGCGAATCTTTCTCTGACAATGGTGTAATCAATTAGGTGCCAATGTTTGGATCGTGGGTATTGCCAAGACCCTTTGAACACACACACACACCCACACACACACACACACACACACACACACAAAGAGAGAGAGAGAGAGTGAGTCATATGGAACCTCTCCACCAGGCCTGACTGATTGGATTAATGAGCGACAATTGTATTACCTTAATTCAGTTGTCTTGTGTAACTCTGATTCTCCCCTTGTGTTTCTTTTCTATATTCCTCGAACTTCCTGTTTCTAATTTACTGCTCTCCAAATTAGTCCACTCACTGAATACTACCAAACTCTTTTATACCTTTAATATAGTGACAAAAATAATAATAATAATAATAATAATAATAATAATAATAATAATAATAATAATAATAATAATAATAATAATAATAATAATAATAGTAATAATAATAGTAATAATAATAATAATAATAATAATAATAATGATAATAATAATAATAATAATAATAATAATAATAATAATAATAATAATAATAATAATAGTAATAATAATAATAATAATAATAATAATAATAATAATAATAATAATAATAATAATAATAATAATAATAATAATAATAATAATAATAATAATAATAATAATAATAATAATTTATAATAATAATAATAATAATAATAATAATAATAATAATAATAATAATAATAATAATAATAATAATGATAATAATTTAGAAAAGTGGAAAGAGTGCTCCTCTCCTGTTCTAAAGTTCCCCGGTTCGTGTATGGGCAACTGCAATCCACCCAGCTGGCAAAGGGTACCTAACTATACAGTTGGGGAAATGAAGATGGTTGTATGCCCTACCGGACTCAACTGTCTCCTTGAATACCGAAGGTTTGGCATACAGTATGCTAGGTCCACACTGACCCTTACAGGCCTTCAGTATTTATGGAACTCTCTTTCACAGTGCAGTGCTACTTCTGCTCTTCATATCTGACAACAGATATTAGGGGAGAGTTAATGATCGCGTACAAAATATTATACAGTACTTCATTTTATCAGTTAAAAGCCGAAGTTCAGTTACGTAAAACGGATATTGCTATAGACATCACCACCACAATTAACACCTGAAGCCTCATCACCACACACACACACGTCACCATCATTCACCACATACGAGTACGTCACCATTATCATCAATACATACATAGTCACCATCATCACCACAAACACACACATCACCACCATCACCACACACCCACACACACGTCACCACCACACACGTTACAAACCACACCTCGAGTGTCGCAGTAAAGTTAATGGCTACTCCTCGACAACGCACAAAATCAACAGATCATACACTCACATTTGCATACATACGCACACTCAGATGTCCTTGCAAACATTAAGAAATACTCTAATATGGAACGAAACGAGAAGTAGAGAAAAGATAGAAGAATATAACGAGAAATAGATGTCAGGAGAAGAGAGAAGATTGGGAGAAAGAAGGACAATGATGGTGGAGAGGAGGAAGAGGAAAAGTGGGGTGGAAGTGAAAGGTAAGCAGGAAGAGATAAAGCGATTACGAGGGATAACAAAGGAATGGATGATGAAAGGGGTGGAGAGTAAGAAGAGCAATGGAGATGAAGAGGGGATTGAGATGAGTAAAGATGGGGTGAAGGAGAAGGGATGAGGAGGAGAAGAGATGATGACTAAGAGGAAAGAAAGGATGATAAGGTATGGATGAAAAAGTAAGTGGATAGTAGGAGGATGAATGAAATGGAAAAGAGATAGAGAAGATGAGAATAGATGCGAAGGATGAGAATGACTGAGAGAGATGAGAACTGGTAGAAGAATCACCACCAACCACAAGATGCAAGAAGGGAGCTGGGGATCGAAGACAAGCATCCACACAACCAAGCTAAGTCGTTGACGAAGGTAATTTCAGACTGAAGAAGAAAGAAAAACTCAAATTTTCACAAACGCAGACGAAGCTCAAACGTTTACCTGTCCCAATATGTAATGGTGTGTTTCCTGACCTAGATGAGACCACTCAGCCTTCGGAAAATACACACACACACACACACAGGGATGTAACGTTGATGTTATATCCCAGTAGCAGCAAAGAGGAACGAGTGAACGGGCAGCAGGAGAGAGATGAAAGGATAGCTATAGGTCATAAAGGAGAGCAAGGAATGATTAATGAAGGAGAGAGATAGGGGATAATGATGACGAGAGTGAGAGGTTGGAAGAAGAACGCTATTATTTTTCTATAAAAAATTTTTTTTTTCATGTTCCAGTTTTATCGAGGTCAAGGGTCAATGACAGAGATCGTGTCCGGGTCGTGGGTTGGTAATCGGATGAGTGACTTTTCAGTTTCAATTAATTATATCTGTTGCAAAATTCATAATTTTCCATTAGGTATTATCAACGCTTTTGTGGTTTAACATTGATGTATTCTGTTTGCTGCAACCACAACTACTACTACCAGTACTACCACCATTACTACCACTAACACCACCACCCCTACTACCAGTACTACTAACACTATTACTACCACTACTGTCACTATTAATAATCACCACTACCACCAGGGGCTATCACAACTGTAATCCCTTATACCACCATAACTATCACGACTTGTTACCACCACTACTACTACTACCACCACAATCACATTAGCACTACTACATAATTCATCACAACTACCACTATCCCCAATTTACCATCACTTCTATCACACCATTACTACCATCACCACCTCTGGCAGTAACACCAATGCAATAGGTCAGTCCAATCTATTTGGCTAAAGTTAAAGTCGCCTACTATACAGACTTTGTTATGTATGGAAGCCCTGCGCATTTCGTCCCAAATAGGTCGCTCATTAACTCTTATCAAGATTAGGAGATCTATATATAACTCCTGGGCTTAATTTTTCTCTACCATCGATTAATTCTATCCAAACTGTTTCTGAATTCCGCTCAGTTTTTATTTCCTTATTTATTTCACACTTCAGATTATCCCTGACATATATTGCTACTCCGCCTCCTTTCCTAATCTGCCTATTGGTATGGAATAATTTGTAACCTGCAATTTGGTATTCGACAGGTAACTCACGTGAGTCTAGGTTTATCCATGTTTCGGTGAATGCTATTATATCGATTTTTTCGGTACATACAAAGGCCCTGATATCATCCATTTTGTTTCTCATACTTCTATTGTTCGCGTAGTAGACATTTAGGTTAGTCGTGTTCTGAGTCTTCTCTTTGTCGTGTTCAGGTTTCAACTCCCTACCTAATTTAGTTTTGTCATAATTCCTAACACTATTTCCCTGTAACCTTTCACTTTGTTTACCCGCTCCCACTGCAGTCTCCTCCACCCCCGTGATCATATGTACCCTTAGCAGTTTAAAGACTTCGACATGTTTTGAACTGCCCTCTCGAGAGACCCAGCCAGGGTTGCCACCCCATCCCTAGCATAAAGGTCCCTTCTGCCGTAGAAGTTGTCCCAGTTGTCAATGAATGGGACTGATATTGACTTGCAATATCTGTCAAGACGGCCGTTGACACCAACTGCCCAAGACAACCATTCATTGCCAACTCTCCTTCTAGGCAGGACACCACATATGATAGAGATCCCCCCTTAGGCCTAATACATGCTATAGCTGTCCTGAACTTATCAAGAGGCTTGTAGGAATTCGTGTTATAACGTTGTCTAGCACTCAGGATGGATGGAAACTCTAAGGTGGTTTTCTTGTATAATATAAGTTATATGATAGACAGTCTGGTGCTGGAGGTGCCGTGTGGTGAGGGGCTGCTCAGTAGAGACGTTCGGTGAGTAGCGTGTTGTAGGAGGTAGATGTGCAGGAGCTTCGTTAGAGAAGATGTTGCCTGTTGCTGGCCTCCTGGTTGAATGAATGCTGACAGCGTGGAGCTTGCTTGAGGAGGTGTTGCTTGTTCAGGAAGATGGGCAGAATGAATCTCAATGGAGAGACAGAGCTTATATACCCAGCAGCCGCGAGTCCTCTATGAGTCATGTTGGGAAAACCCGAGAAAGTCGCCGGTCACTAGTTTCGTTGCTAAGTTACCGTACCATCTGCTGTCGTCGCTCGCTTGGTTGCTAGGACACGGCGGCGCATCGGAATGCGGATAGCAGTTGTAGGGGAGACGTCCATTACAAGCTCCTCACTCCTACACCGGCCAATATCATTGCCTCCTTCATTCCTCATCCATAACAAACATCTGTTCCTCAAAGCTTCTTAACAACATCCAGTAACTTCCATCTCCTGTCGTTCGTAAGATTACTTGAAGGCCAATGGGGGTCAATCATAATAGTCCTCATTTCTAATAGGTCCTATTTCTAATGGCGTTTAATCTTAATGACTAGATTGGGAGGTGCATAATGACTAAGGACTATTTGACCCGTCACCATATGAGGGAGCATTAGACTATTCCACCCAGGCTCATATCTGACTTAATTAGTGGTGCAACATGAGTGGTGGTCCCTTACAGCCAGCCTGATTACCAGGCCACTGTAGACATGATTACTGGACCTATGTAATTACGAGGCCCTGATTGATACGTACTAATTTACTTGACTGATGTTAGGCCAAATTAAGTCGTCTGTGAGTGATAAGTTGCCTTCTTGGTCTTGTATTATTTATTTGTTCAGGTACAAGATTCACTCCTTTACTCTGGCTTAGATTATTCAGATTTATTTGCCAATATTCTCACTTGTTTCTCCTATCATTCGGACGGTTACCTAAACAGGAAAATGACGTTAATAAACACTAAAGTTAAATATTGTCGTGAAACTTTCGTAATCAAGATAAATAACCAGCCAATTTATGTAACGTATCATACCATAGCCACATTGCTGACGTCATATAGGTTAATTAGCTAAGTCAACCTGGGACACGTGGCACCAAACTTACCTGGCTGACGGCGTGAGTTGGTAAACGAAGTATATTTGGCTATGAGCATCTAAGTGGTTAATTATTTGATTTTATGTCTAGTTATTTCGTTAAAAAACTATTTTCCAACATTAAGTAATATTTTGTTTTTAATATCATATCAGCTATACCTGTTTACTCTTATTTTTTATATGTATTTTTCTTCTCTCTGTCTCTTTCTCCCTCTTCGTCTAACATCTCTTTCTTTAACCTCACAATTATCAAGCTATTCTCTCTCTCTCTCTCTCTCTCTCTCTCTCTCTCTCTCTCTCTCTCTCTGTATCACCCCTCGTATTCTCCTCTCATCTATCTCACATCTCTCTCACACCTCTCACCTCACGTACCTCTCTTATTCCCCTCTCCCTCACCTCTCCCTCACCTCTCATCCTCCTCTCATCCTCCTCTCCCTCACCTCTCACCCTTCTCTCCCTCACCTCTCACCTCTTACCTCTCTCACCTCTTTCACCTCTCTCACCCTCCTCTCTCACCCTCTCTCCTCTCTGTATCACCTCTCACTCTCCTCTCCCTCACCTCTCACCCCCTCTCCCTCACCTCTCACCTCTCACCTCTCTCACCTCTTTCACCTCTCTCACCCTCCTCTCACCCCTCTCTCCTCTCTGTACTCACCTCTCACCACCTCTCCCCCTCCCCCACCTCCTCCCTCTCATCCTCCTCTCCCTCACCTCTCACCCTTCTCTCCCTCACCTCTCACCTCTTACCTCTCTCACCTCTTTCACCTCTCTCACCCTCCTTCACCCCCTCTCCTCTTTTTATCACCTCTCACCTCCTCTCCCTCACCTCTCATCCTCCATCCTCCTCCCCCTCACCTCCCAACTCTCCCTCACCTCCTCACCTCTCACCTCTCACCCATTTCACCTCTCTCTCACCCCTCTCTCTCTCTCCTCACTCTCCCTCTCCTCCCCCACCTCCCCACCTCTTATCCTCCTCTCTCTCCTCACCTCACCTCTCTCACCTCTTTCACCTCCCTCTCACCCTCCTCTCTCACCCCTCTCTCCTCTCTGTATCACCTCTCACTCTCCTCTCCCTCACCTCTCCACCCTTCCTCTCACTCACCTCTCCATCCTCCTCTCTCTCTCACCTCTTTCACCTCTCACCCTCCTCTCTCTCTCACCCTCCTCTCTCTGTATCACCTCCTCACTCTCCCTCTCCCTCACCTCTCATCCTCCTCTCACCCCCTCTCCCTCACCTCTCACCCTCTCTCCATCATATTCTCTTCCAACTCTTCACACCCACGTCACTCTACTCCCCTTCAGTGATTAATTTCCCCTTTTCTGTCCTTCCCTCTTCCCTTCCCTCCCTTCCCCCTTTCTCTTTTCATCATTTATCATCTTCTTTCCCTTCCATCCTCTCGTTTACCCTCTCCTTACCCTTTTAAATCTTCTTCTTCCCCTCCGTGATCATTTATTTTTTCTTAATTAATCTTATTTTTCTCATCTATAGCTTTTCTTGTGTTGTCTTTTTCCTTCTTCTTTTTCTCGTTTTTTTTCGCCTCTTCGTTTCAACGTTCTTCTCTTTTATCATCATTTCTCCTCTTATTTTTCTCCTCCACCATTACTCGTTAACCACATTCCTCTCCTCCCCTTCAAATAATTCTTCTTCTTCTTCTTCTTCCCATCGTTTTCTTCTCCATCCGTTCAATTAGCATCACTTGTCTTAATCTTCCCTCTTTCCTCCTACTCCTCCCCCTCCCCAACCCTCTCTGGACGCCCTCCCCCCATCCCCCCCCCCTTTCCTTCCCCGGGTCAGGGCATAATAAGTTAGTTTTATAGCCCCGGGAGGCGTGGCAGTGATTACTTCAGAGAATAAGGAAGCGTGATAAATACTTGCCTGAAGGAGAGATATTGTGTCTCTACTCTGAATACTTATTTCTCTCCTCCCCTCCCCCCTCCCCTCCCCGCTAGTGGTACAGGGAACAGGCGAAGGGTAGTGATTATTGGGGTTTTTTATGCGCTAAAGTAATTTTCTTTTATGGGGAACATTTTTTTTTCCGTTTGTTCCTTTTAGATTGTAAATATATGAGGTGTTAGGTTAAGTAATTTCCCTAGAAGACGATTTTTTTTCCATCGTCGTTTTTCTTTTGGGCGATAAATTCAGTTTGCCCATATTTCATTAGGGTGAAAGAATGTTACTTCATTTGGGCCACAAGATACTGGTAATTAAGTGAAAGGTGATCCTTCATTTGGGCGACAACGGTAGAGTTGGTTATAAATGGTTACAGGAAGTTTGGCAATATATTACAGGTCAAGTAAGATGGAGGCGGGAGGGTTGGCTCTGTTTGTCTGGTATTTGTGAAGAGTTTTATAATAAAGATAGTAGTACCTGGTGACTTGTGCTGGACCTCCAGTGTGAGATATACACACCAAATACTACTGGGGGGTGACCTGTGATTGATCTACCTGGTGACAGTGATGGTTGCTCGAACACACACACACACACACACACACACACACACACACACGTGGGTTGTGGTGTGTGTGTGTGTGTGTGAGTTTCATGGCGGGGAGGCCATAGGCATCTGTTGTTTACCACCACCCACCACTGGGGATAAATGTTTTGTATACTATCTATTGATGATACAAAAATATCGATGGATACGAGTAAACTTTAAACGCAATTGTTTGAGATCCTTAAAGTAATTGTAGATTAACAGCCATTATTACATTATTTATTCTTTACACCAGAGATCACAAACAGGAGGGTGCGTTCAGCTAGGGGGTCGCACCTCTTACACCGTAGCACACCATGGCAGTGGCTTGTTGATTAACAGACTGTGTAGATGGAGGGACCACCGCGCTCCTTTCTGTCCCCTGCAACTGCCTATGAAAGTTACCAGTCAAACCAACCTTCCACAGAAGCAAGAGTAAAAAGGGGAACATAGCTTCTTCATTTGGATTGCCGTTCACATTACCTCTGAATAAATTCAGTTATTAATGAGTTTACCATTGACCATTTACCATTAATAATTGTTTCTTTGACATTTTAAAGAACTAAACTTATATCCAGACAGGCACATTTATTCAATATCTGGTTCAGTCGCCTTCTTTGACTATCAGGGCTGGCAGCCTCTCCGGTATGGTTGTCACAAGGCCTCACACTATATAGCTTCGGCTTATGCTTGTGAAATTCCCACTGAGTTTGGCATGAGCCATGAGGTGGTGGGCAGTCCTCTCTTGTGCAATGTCCCATGTGTTGACCATTTGTGCCCAGACGTGTTCAATCACTTTCATGTCCGCTCCTTTGTTGGGTAATTCCAGGAGATGAAGGGTGCAGTCCCTCAAACCACCGTCAAACGATGCGGACAGTGTGGGTTGGACACCTGTCGTGAATAAACAGGATGAGCCCTGGTGGGAAAGGGATATCCCTCTGCCGAAAGGAAGGCAAGAAACATTCTCCAAGCAGGTTGATGTATTTGCCTACCTTTAAGTGCCTCTCAGGGTGTAACACGCGACTCGCCCAATGTAGCAACACCCAGCCCCGAACATTGCAAGTAACGTGACGGCAGAGACTCCTGGAAGATGTTGGAGTGGTCGTATCTGCAGGCGAAACATTGTAATCTTTAATATATTAGTAATTAAGGATGAAGCTGGTGAAAGTTTTAACCTTTAATATTTTGATAATAATTATAGATGAAGCTGGTGAAAGTTTTCTAAGTAAATGTGCAGATGATGCGTAAACCTTCAGCTTGTACCAAACCTCCAGTAAATGACAATAGTCACCCACTACTTCACCTGTTAAAAAGAAGAAGAAAAAAATAGGGAAACAATTAATGAAGGCATATTACATTATGTCTCTCCCCTATCTCGTCCCCCAGTCAATTTCTGCTAACACGCTGGTTTTGACACCTAATCTTCTCTCTTTACGGACTCCCCTGAGACCCTCGAGCAGTTGTAGCCAACCCCACCGTATGTGTCATCACCCTTCAGGGAACAATTATATACATCGACGTTTCACAGTGGATTACACACACACACACACACACACACATATATATATATATATATATATATATATATATATATATATATATATATATATATATATATATATATATATATATATATACTTCATTTTTAGTCCTTGCTGTAGATCGTTGATTATATATATATATATATATATATATATATATATATATATATATATATATATATATATATATATATATATATATATATACAGTATATATATATATATCCAACATGCTCGCTGAAAGTTACATTACACGCGACATAGACGATAGTAAGCGAGAATCACCCCTCGTGTCCTGTGATTTATACTCTTAATAATTTCCCAAACATTTGCTTTTCCAACAATGTATTCCCACAGTCATCATAACGCTGTCAGTTTTTGTTTATGTACCTACCGAAGAAACATAATAAAATGATCATCATTCATGGAACATAAACATTTTTATTCATTCACAAATTATAATCATTTGTTATGATGCTTGTCTAATGTAGAGTCCTAATATCCGTCAAGGACTAAAGGTGTGAGAGACAGAACACATTTACACTGGTCCATGTGTCTTGTATATGGATGTTTGTATATACGTGGTGGAAGGGAGAGTATGTTTGTACTAGGGGGGGTCGATGTGTATGTATATGTGCATGGGTGTGATATGCACATACGCATGTTTAAACTTAGACTATTTATATGAATAATAGATGTAGACTTTTTAAATATGTAAATTTTTGTACCTGCCGTAATGGGACAATATTTTGGCTACAGTATATATGGTGAGTTATTTTATTATTGCTATACTTATATTTTTGACATGTAAGTGTTGGTTACTTCGCCCTAAAACACACACACCTCCGCCGTGTCCTGCCCCACCCTTCTCACCCGCCCATTGCCACCCTTCCCCGCCCACATCCACCCACAGCGGCCTCAACAAAATACAGTAAATGGAAAAATGTTAAGATCTCACTAATTGAAAAGTAAAAGTCTTGTGGGACTGAAGTTCTCAGAGGTCCGAAAACGACGGTGTGTGTGTGTGTGTGTGTGTGTGTGTGTGTGTGTGTGTGTGTGTGTAAATAATAATAATAATAATAATAATAAACGGTTTATTGAAAAAGTTCTGCAGCCCCAAGGCTGAAAATATACATTGGACATAAATGACTTATTACATACATTGGCGGTTTAACAAAAGCCTTCATTAGAGAAAGGTGAAGGAACATACAGTTAACATACAGATTAATGTAGGTGTTGAACAGCAAACTCGTAGTGTAGTAACTCCCTCCCAGATGGTGTTAGGAGGAACTCACGTGGTGTAGTAGTTCCCTCAGATGGTGTTATGAGGGAACTGGCGTGGTGTAGCAATTCCCTCGCAGATGGTGTTATGAGGGGCCTCACGTGGTGTAGTAATTCCCTCACAGATGGTGTTATGAGGGACCTCACGTGGGGTAGTAATTACCTCGCAGATGGTGTTATGAGGGACCTGACGTGGTGTAGTAATTCCCTCACAGATGGTGTTATATGAGTGAGGTTTGGTCTTAGGCCTTCCTATCGTAGACGGATTAACACATCGGTGGTTGTTGTTGGGTCTCACGGGCCGTTATCACTGGGTACCTGGGACCTCACTGTGTGAAGGTTAACTTGGGTACGACTGTTACTGTTGAGTTGTTCTCACTGACTTAAGCACTGTTCACCACTGTTCACCTCTGTTTAACACTGGTTCCATTCCTTTTCTAAATGAAATTGTAACTTCTGGCGAGAACTTGCTGATATTCCGGTGGGGAGGAGGGTTCAGGGGAAGGGGTTGGTATGGGCCAACTTAACAGTTGACCTGGCTGCTCCGAGAGGAGCGCCAGGTACGTCTTGACCCTTCGGTGGTCAAGGATGTGTGTGTGTGTGTGTGTGTGTGTGTGTGTGTGTGTGTGTACAGAGAGACAAGTATTATGGATTAAGTATCTTCGTATTTCAAATATACTTGTCGATACGAGAGAGAGAGAGAGAGAGAGAGAGAGAGAGAGAGAGAGAGGTCATCAGATTACACTTCCCTAAAACAAAAACATAATCATAAGAAGAATAACTAATTCTATCATCCATAAAATAAGAATACGAGAGAGAGAGAGAGAGAAAGAGAGAGAGAGAGAGAGAGAGAGAGAGAGAGAGAGAGAGAGAGAGAGAGAGAGAGAGACGAAAGTAGATTGACAGTAAGTAGATTGACATAATGACAGTAAGAAATGATAAAAATGCCAGTTGATAAAGGAAACAAGATTATTTTACTAAATATAGAAAGTTAAAGAATAAAACTAAGATAAAAACAATAGGAAAATATATGTCGAATGGTTTTCATGAATAATACTAATTGATAAAAATGTCCCGCAAAAATGATAACAAAAAAATGCTCCAAAAATCCGAATAAAATATAAGAAAAAACCCAGCAATACACAAAAGCCGATAAAATAGCATAACAAAATAATACTCACTAGAGAATCGGATATATATATATATATATTTTTTTTTTTTTATAAATCTTAAAAATCTGATTTTTTATAGCGGAATATTTACTCAACGAACAAACGAGAGTTCTTGAAAATAAAATCCAAATTTTGGAGATTTTAAAATTTTCTTGCCTTGCAATACCATGACTTGTATCGCCGGTGCTTAATCACTTTGGGCAGCTGAAACTCCTGTACACAACAACAAAACAAAAGCATCAACAACGGCAAAAAAATTTAAGAAGCAAATTACGATAGAACAGAAAAACGTAGGAAAAGAGAATAAAAACACAATAGGGGAAAAGTCGTAGTTTACTTAAGGTATTGATCTAATGAGGAAACCACTAGAAACACACGAGGGAGAGAGAGAGAGAGAGAGAGAGAGAGAGAGAGAGAGAGAGAGAGAGAGAGAGAGAATTGTCTAAATTTGGCCCCTGAAACTAACTCAACTTAGGTGGGCCTACTCCATTTGGTAGTTGAAAAGTAAGTTCGTTATACTTCACCTTCTGTATTTGTACAACATGTTCGTCAGGGGTCTTATTGACAAAGGTTTCTATAATGGATAAGTCCCCGTAAGTGAAGATGAATGAATGCACCTAATTGGTTAATTTATTCTAAAGCAACTAGAACAACATCCAGTGGGAAACTGCATCAGTATCATACTAAGATTCTACCTTGATACCAGGCAAAGTAAATATAACAAAATACTGTATTTTCAGTTAACTCCTTGTCTTAGATCTCATAAGGGTTTATGCTGCTAAGAATATTTGATTTTGTTTCTTCATTCTGTTGAATAATTTGCCAATATATATACATAGAACAAATAAATTACGCCAGTCACGAACCATTCCAGAAAACTACATTTAATATTTAACTAAGCATCAACCAACAGTGAGAAGCTCAAGTGTTCTCAACCAGTCAGTAACGAGAAATTACCCAAAAGACTAAATTCCCAAGTAATGTAACTCAGTTAAGTCAGGGTGAGTTACGAGTCTGAGAAGTAATGCTGTAAACACAATACTATTTAAAACACCGATTGTTCTTATGAAGTTATTAGTGAAATGTACTGGATGGCTCATATGAGTTCCTTACGAGTTACATTGCAATATTAAAGGGATGAATACCCGATAAATAACTAAACAAATGAATTAACAAATGAATCAACAAAAGGGAGAAAGTTGAATTATCCGAAGACGATTCCAGTAATGACATAGACGAGGGGAATGAAAATGATGAGCTAGGAAGGATATTGCTCCGTAATTTATGAGGCCAAAATAATGTTTGCTCTCAGCCAACAAGAAGCTTTAGCAGTATTCAGCAAATTAGGAGGAATACAAGGTAATCACACAGAGGAGGGCATGATGGAGGCTCACTAGAGACTCTCAGAGGTTTATAATTATACTGTTTGTCGATGCATCTATGTTACTTGTATAATTATAAAGTAGCGTCATGGAGTGCCAGGCCTTAGTGCTTAGATCAGAGGGATGTATATGAAATTAGGTTTCCACTTGGTATTAATTACAGCTGAAGGATCAGTCTCTTACGGGTGTGATTAAAACTAAGTTAACAAAGTAGAAATTCTCAGGCGATATTTGGATGGATGTTAAATTAAGTTAATACAGATGAACGACTACAATAAATAAATGAGACCGTCTATGCTTCTCCTATTGGATTCTCTCATTTGTTAAGACCATTAGAACAAAGTATCTCAAGGGGACTGAAGCACCCATGATGTTTTGTGATAATACTTAACTATAGTTAGGATAAATTTAAAAGAAAATTTAACTATCCAACTCCAAGCAGTGAAAATGTACAAAGCTGAGGAAGTCCATAATATAATTTTAATCAACGTCTCCCTAAAAAGTAAACCACTCCCAGAAAGTTTATATAATCAGGAGAAAGTGGTTAGAAATTAGGTAAATTAATAATTCTACATAAAGAAATAACATTATATCTCTGTTAAAGTAACTTGAACAAACTATTCCGAACAATATCATCCTTTATAATTCTTAGTCACATTTTTTTTGTTAGGAGTCATAAAATCTCATAATGGTTACTATTTCCTAATAGTGTTTATATTCTACCATCATACACTTGCTTTAGCAAATATAATTTTTTAATCCAATATAGAGAGTTTTCAGGGTAAACATCTGGTCTTCAAAACTGGGGTTACTACAAAATTATATGCTGTACATTTTTATTTAGTAGGATGTGTGTGTGTGTGTGTGTGTGTGTGTGTGTGTGTGTGTGTGTGTGTGTGTGTGTGTGTGTGTGTGTGTGTGTGTGTGTGTGTGTGTGTGTGTGTCTGTGTGTGTGTGTGTGTGTGTGTGAGAGATGAAATGGTGGCCTCATTACATATAGTGTAGTAAATGTCACATGTGAGTCAATCGTCCCATTTTCCATAAATAATTCAACACCGACTCTTGGTAATAACTTAATGGTAGCGAAAGTGAACCGCGGGCCTATGTAATCGTAAATTATCTAACAAGGGAACGTTTTACCACACGAGAGTAAAGGAGAAAGTACAGTGGGCACGCCTGACTGACTACACCACGTAGCCTGTAGAAACTTTGAGAACTTACCATTGCGAGAGTAGAGGAAGAGTTTGGCAGTCACGAATAACAAAAACGTGATGAAAGGCAAAAATGTAAAATTTGAATAAAATGAAGAAGCAAACGAAAAATTATAAGCGAAATGTTTCTTCAATTGTTAAAAAGCTCTGAGTAATAAATGAAGACGAAGAATATACTGTAAGTCTCAGATTGTTTCAAATTAATTTCAAACGTGAAAATGTGATTCTGTAGCAACTGAAATGACCAGAGTTGGTGCAGAGCTGTCGCTAGGGGCTGAGGTTTTACGATTTTGAGGAACGAATTGAGAGAATATATGAAGATATTACAGAGATATATGTGTTAGAGAGACATGTAAATAGATCTCAGAATAGAATAATATAGAAAAATATAGAAAGCGATAAAGGGATAAAGTTGAACACATAGCCAAACCGTAAATCTCCTGCAAACATTTAAAAAAAAGTTGATCACAATCACCTATATTCAATTTCTCGAAACCACAAGAGTTGAAAGCCAAGTCGCGGACCCACAAAGGATGCTGACATGGCTGACCTGATAGCAAGAGAGAGAGAGAGAGAGAGTAATTTTCGCCGCTCGGTGTCACATCTAAGAGTTGACTCTCTCGACTTGTCTCCGCCCTTACCCCTCAAACTTCTCCCAACTTCTGCTTGCCTGCACGATAATTCCTGCTACTTCCCCTACCACCACTACCATCCATCCCTCTCTTCTCCCCCTCCCCCACTCCCTCCCGTACTTCCCTCTTCGCCAACCTCAAGGACCCTCACCACCGCCGCCAACCAACTTTGAGACAATTACAGTGAAGGGGGGAGCAATGGCTTGTGAGTAATAGTCCGGCTTGTTTGACTCTGTGTGTATGTGTGTGTGTGTGTGTGTGTGGCGGGGTGAGGGGTAAGGTACTTGGGCAGAGAACCACATCACCCACCCCGCCGTCGTCTTATTTTTGTCTTGTGGATTATTACGATGTTAAGCGTAAGGGAGGTAAAAGCGGAACAATGATTATCCGCAGATTCTGAGACTTCAAGATTGCGGGTTATTTAAGTTTTAATTGGTGTGGAATTACCACTGAGGGAAGTTGAGTCGGCGGTGTTTTTTATATTTATTTTTATTGAATTATAATCGGTGCTGAGAAAGAAATACTTGGCTTCTTGTTTGCCTCCGTGACGAAAGAGAGAGAGAGAGAGAGAGAGAGAGAGAGAGAAAAAAAAATTATGCCTTTCAGAATACAAGAAAAGTACATAAGGGGTACATAAGATTAACCTCTTTCTATAATAATATTACACAGCCTCCCCCAACCCTCTCCTCATCCTCCTCCTCCTCCTCCTCCTCCTCCTCCTCCTCCAACTCCTCTTCCTCCAACTCCTCCTCCTCCTCCTTCTCTTCCTTCTCCTCCTCCTCTTCCTCCTCCTCCTGCTCCTCCTCCAACTCCTCCTCCTCCTCCTTTCTTCCTTCTCCTCCTCCTCCTCCTCCCTCCTCCTCCTCCCTCCTCCCTCCTCCAACTCCTCCTCCTCCTCCTTCTTCCTCCCTCCTCCTCCTCCTCCCTCCTCCTCCTCCTCCTCCTCCTCCTCCTCCAACTCCTCTTCCTCCAACTCCTCTTCCTCCTCCAACTCCTCCTCCTCCTCCTCCTCCTTCCTCCTCCTCCTCCTCCTCCCTCCTCCTCCTCCTTCTCCTCCTCCTCCTCCTCCTCACAGTGCCAGGGACATTGTTCTCTCATGGGTCTCTCTGTGGTATATGGTAGGGTTTCTTCTTCAGCAGGTGACTAATTGCCCTACCTGGCCCTGCTAAGGGACTCGAGGTAGAGACCCTTGATAAATAATGGGTGTCGTTTTTCTAGTTTTTCTTATTACTCTTTCGCTTTTTTATTGTTTGTCTTATAGCGTTTTTCTAACTATAATTTAATTTTTTTCTGTGTAGGTCTCTATCTCTCAATATGAATCTATCCCTTCATATTTTTTTATATTTTTATTTATTTTTCCTGTTTTTGTCAGTCTTTCCTTCTCTACCTCTCTTTACATGTATGTTTTTACTCTCTCTCTCTCTCTCTCTCTCTCTCTCTCTTCCTCACGGCGGCCATTTGGTAAACGGGGTCACAGTAGACCATACGCACAGGTCTCACGTATAACAAAACCAGGCAAATGATTTATACAGGTGACTGCGGGGGGGAGGGGGGGGATTCCAGGTGGTCCGCCACATTAAACAACTCTCGTTTGTCTGTTGTTCTCTCTCTCTCACTCTCACTCTGTCATTCTTTATTCATTACATAACCTCCCTTCCTATTTCTTACTTTTTTCCATTTCTCTCTCTCTTTCTCTCTCTCTCTCTCTCTCGATCTCTCTTTCTCTCTCTCTCTCCCTCCCTATCTGTTTCTCCTTCTCCCTTTCTTCTAAATATTATGGCTATATGCTTCTCACTCCTCCTAATCCTCTCTTTCATATATCTCTCTCTTACCTCTCTCCTTCTCCTTTTCAATTTATGTCGCTCTATCTTTCTATCTGAAAAGCTATCTTCTCTCTCCCACTGTATGAATCCTAGATGTTTTTAGTGAGTTTCTGTAGGACAACACCATGTAAGTGTACCTCTAGATTGTAACTAATAGGTGTTTCGTGAGAGGAGAAGATAGATATAAAGGTTGAGAGAGAGAGAGAGAGAGAGAGAGAGAGAGAGAGAGAGAGAGAGAGTAAAAACTTCGTGATTCGTTATGGATATGTACAAAGTAACTCTATATATCCTTTAGGAGAGAAAAAAAACCACTACCTCCCTTGTGAGATATCTCTCATTCTCTCCTGGGTGTGGAAAGGACACACCCCTATCTCTCCTTCTCTTGTACATATTAGAGTTTATACATCTCTGACCTGCTAGTTAATTCTCTGGATAATAAACACACGGGAACTTTTCTTATGGGTGAAATTTAGAGCAGTCTGCTAAACCTTCACAGAAAAAACACGTTCTTGTCTGACTCTAGGGAGACACATTTTGAGGAGTCTGCACTGAGCTGAGTAACGCCACCTCAAAAATGTCCATCTTGGCTTTCTCTTCTAATTCTTCTTCCTCTTTCTCCTTCTTTCTCTCACCTACTCTTAAATTGGGTTGGATGACTATGTGTGTGTGTGTGTGTGTGTGTGTGTGTGAATTTCAGTCTCAACCAACTTCTGTCACTTTCTACATCCTTCTGTCACTTCTCTCCCTTACCTTCTCTTCTTCTCTTTTCTCTCAGTTAACCCAAACAAAGAAAAAGAAAAACGTTGTCCTCTGTAGTAAGAGAAAACAAATTCCCTTCAGAATGTAAATTCATTTCGGAGAAAGATGTGTAAATCTTATACTCTTCGATGTATCAGTTACCATCAACATTAAAAACATAAATTCAGACTTTTTTTCATATATCAAGTACCTCACAAAATACGTTCTTTTTTTATTACATATATATATATATATATTAATGCTAATTCAAATAACTATTGATTTTCATTACTCTTTTATCTTTCATAGCTATTAAAAGTTATTGGACTTGTTAAAATTTCATACAACTACAAAGGACAAAAAATTACGGCTGTTATTGGGTTTCAGGCTCTAGGGAGAGGCATTACAAAGTATTGTTGAGGTTCTTTTACAAAGCCGTATATCCAGCCCGCCTAGAGCAGTTTTGGGGTCTCAGTGGGATTGGCTCGAGGTCTGTGACTTGTGTAAGTTTCGGCTCACTATGCCGGGGTCAAGGCGTGTTTTCTCGTCTGTGTGATGGCCACTTCTGACTCTTTATCATCTCTCCAGTAGATGGCATCTCCTGAATCCCACCCCTGCCTCTGTTGGGTTTCGAATTTTATGAACAAGTGGAGTTATCAGGGATGTCATTGCGAAAGGAATTAACTCATCGTCATCAAGGGGTTAATTCATCGTCCTCAACGGGTTAAATCATTATCATTATGGGATAAGATCATCGTCCGTGAGGGGTTTAACATAATCCCCGAGGAATAAATCATCGTCGTCGAGAGGTTAAATCATCCTACATCAGGAATTACGGAATGTTCTTTTTTTACTTATGAACACAAGCTGAACAAAATCTTCAACGTCACGACAACAAAGAGTTTGTAGGAACAGCTTTGCATCAACAAACTCAGGCGAGGAAGCAAAGTAAATAAGTCAATAAACAGGTGAATAGATTTCCATGCAGAGAAATCCTCGGCACACAGGGATAAAGGAGAGATAGAAGGGGAAGAAAGAAAGAAGTGAGAGTGGAGAAATGGGAAAGGAAAATGAAAGGAGAAGTGGAAAGAGAGAGTGAGAGGTGGGAGAACAGAGAGAGACAGGTAGCAAGAAGAGAGAGAGAGAGAGAGGTATGTCTGGTAAGTTGAAGGAGACATTAGCGTGTACTGTACATTATTAAGGCGAGTGTTATTGTGGTTATTTGGTGTCTCTGGTGGTCGAGCTGCTGGTGCCTTTCCTTAGTGAAGTTTTTGCGTGTGTCTTTCTCTCTTTATTACTTTGAGTATCTCTCTCCTTCTATGGTTGTTTTTTTCTGTTTGTCTCTACGTTTGTTAGACTGTTTTCTTCTCTATCTCTCTCTCAGCACACACACACACACCTCTTCTGTCACTACATCCCCACCTCCTCATTCGGTTTCCATTCTTTGACAGTCATTTCTAATCCAATAGCATCAGTGAGTGGCTGTAGGAAAGACGCTCCTCAAGTACGCATAAATGGATTAAATTTAATTTATACCTAAAATTTTCTACAAGAGAATCCCACCGAAGACATTCACTACCTCACAACACATTCGTTATTCTATTCCGAAATAAAAGAAAATGTGATTAACTTAGGCGGCGCTATGATGTACTTCACTACAGTTTTATTATCTGTAAGAAAAACCCCTTGTTATAGTAATAAGAGGTGTAATGTGTGAATTTGTGTAGCGATGTGTTCTTTTTTCGTTCTCCTCAACGATGAAGGAGTCGTCTTCTCTGCCTGTCTGTCTGTTTGTGCGTCTGTTCCTACACTATGGATGATATCTTGTGGCTTATGGCGTATATTTTTTTTGGGGGGGGGGGCGGGGGTGATAATTTTCTACCTTGTGGATGCCATTCTCTATACACCTGCTATTTTTTCTTTATTGTTTTCTTATTTTTTACTCTATTGTTCAAATTGTATTTTTTCCCCAACTGCTAACACATTAAATCTTACCTTTCTTAATACACCACTTCCTCCATTCCGTATGCATTCAGACTGACATCGATTCTTCTTTTCAGCATTAATTTTTGCTTTTCTCTGACCATACATTCTCCCAAACTCTATCACTGATATTTGTGTTGCTTGCTCCGAATCTCCCACTAGCACAGTGTCATCTGTAAACAGAAGATGACTCACCTCCCATTGCCTTCCCATTTCATTATTTACCCAACTTGCACCCTCTGTCCATTACTCTAACTTTCCCCTCTCCTACTATCCCGTCCATGAAAGTATTGAGCAACTATGGCGACGTTACAAATCACAGATAAACTCCAAAAGATATAGTACTTCACTTTCCCTGTACACATATGAACTGATTGCATCAAGTTTCCAGATATTTTCAATACCTTCCACATCGCTTTTCTACCTACTATTATTATTATTATTATTATTATTATTATTATTATTATTATTATTATTATTATTATTATTATTATTATTATTATTATTAACACAGCAAATAGGTGTTGTTTCCTGTTGTTAAATCACAGCCTCGCCTTTGCTGAGTTTCGTAAAATCGGTTCAGTGGTTTTATAGATATTTGTTTCAGACACACACATACACATTAAGGAGGCAATTACAATGCCTCCTTTCTCTCTTGGGACTGAAATACTAACCAGGAAGAAATTTCCCCAGACGCCAAAGGTAATCTGTTAGAGTGAGTTTGATGCTTTCAGAGGAAGACATCTCCTGCTATAAAGCATCATCTGATCTGTTTAGCATGACTGAGACACCATAAATCAAGATTAACTTCATTTTGCACCTAAAACAGTCTTTTGATCTAGTACAAAAGCTAAGGTGAAATAGTAGGAAAGGACAATATAATTATTTCAGCTAATTCCACAGGTAATATTTTATGGTCATAGCTCGTAACATAAATCCAGAATTATAATTTGTTTCTGGATATTATCATTAACTTATCAATACTTCACTATAATTTAATTGAGACTTTATTGATTTTTTTATATATTTTTTTTTAACAAGGAACAGAATTATTGCTGTCTGGGAAAGGATATTGAGTTCATTACCCGTAACTTAGTGGTGTTTGTGTATGGTTATATATAGTCAATAATACATATGATGATGTTAAAAAGCTCCTAGAATGAACTACAGTATGTGAACCGCTGTTAAAACTTTGTCGTAATTCGTAATCGTGATCCTAAGTCTGACGAATGTTTGAAGGAAGGCCATGTGTATCACACCAGATTGGTATTTAAAAAACTTGTATTTTTTATAACCAGATGACCGACAACTGGGTGAGGTGTCACAGCCCAGTCGAGTATTTCACAAAAGCTCTTGGCTAAGTGAATGTTTCGCGTTGTTGTTCCATGAAAAACGTTCACTAGAAGCAACACTCGTCTCTAGTGCAGCACAAATTTAACTCCAACACAAAAGTTTCAGGCAAAAAAATAAAAACAAAAGGAAAATGACGCAAGGAGAGTATAAGCATTTAGAAACCATCGAATGTTTTTAGTTTTTCCTGGGCTGCGGGAACATAGGAGAGTTTTAAGCATCTAATTTGCATAATGCATGAGTTTTAGTAATAAATAATGACAGCGAGAGCACACCAGGCTTTACGGAGAGCCTGACCTGGGTCTGTTATACGAGGTGTGGGCTCTCCTGGGGGGGCAGGGTGTTCGTCCTCATGCTAGACTTAGTAAAACATGTGATTATTTGTAGTTTCCGGGTTACTGTTACACTGTGTGGGTAACCATGAGCCCCTGCGATATGGTGTAACGTCATCAATATTTATCTCCTCTTGAAGGTAACAGACATGTCATTATTGTGGATTTTCTTCCTGTTTTCCTCTTCATTCTTTCATTTTTTCTTTCATTCTTCTTGGAGATAATTCACAAACCATCGCCACTTCATCAATCTTGAGCTAATTAATTTGAAGTTTGAAATTTAATTAATCTTAATTTCTCTTTTTTTTAATGTTATACAGCAAAAAGTTAAATTCACTAAATTACATATGTATTTAAGTTACTCTGTTTATCCATATTTAGACCAATCATGTTGTAAGTTGTTACGATAGACCACCTTTACTATTTTTTTCCATTTTACAAGGGTCAAAGGTCACCGACGAATCATCTGAGTCTGAATGGAGACAATATCATGACGTCTTCAATTCCCACATATGTTACTATATATCTGAGAAACACACACACACACACACACACACACACACACACACACACACCTTATATATCGCGTTCATTCTGGTTTATCCTTGATTTATCTACACTATCTTTACTTTTCTGTTTTCACTAATTTTCTTATTTTTGTAATAATCTATGGAGACAATATGACGATACAAACAAAATATACTCACATAGTATCAGTGTGTGTGTGTGTGTGTGTGTGTGTGACAGGAAGGAGAGATAACTTTATTTTTATTATACACGAGAGGACTAAAAAATGTATATCTCACTCGACAGTTGTAGCAAAATGGTCTCATAAACACATACCATTTGAGGGGACAAGCTGAATCCCAGACAAACCGAGAGCCGGATCTGAGGTTTTATATTTAAGCTCTTTTTTTTTCTTTTTTTTAGATTAGTTTAGGTTAGATTAGGTTAGGTTAGATTAGGTTTAGGTTAGGTTACGTTAGGGGTAGGTGGGTTAGGTTAGGTTAGCTGAGAATGGGTTCCTGCTCCTGTTTATTTGCTCACCTAACCTGTCCTCTAACATAGCCTTTACTGCCCAACTTAACTTTGCCAACATCATCGTCACCGCATTACGATTTTATAAGCTTGATTGGGCTAGCTGTGATTGCCTTTGGGCATGGTGTCCCGGTAGTCATCAAGCAAATTTGAAACCGGATGTTCTGCTTATCGCTAATCACCTTTTATAGAGTTGGAACTGGACGTTACAAGTAGGACTTCCAAGCGACCTGAAAAAGGCAAGATTCTTAATCCCTTACATTACCCTAACATACTCGTTAACATACCCCTAACATAAGGAACACTACCGTCTAACATTACTCTACCTCTAACATAACCTAACCTAACGTACACTACCGTCTAACATGACTTAATCTACCTCTAACATAACCTAACCTACCCTCTAACATAGCTTACCCCGGCCTAACATACTGTATAACCAACCTTCACCAGGCCGAACTCACACACACACACACACACACACACACCTCTAATACGATAAATCGACCCTGGAATCTTGCCGGAGACCAGTTATATGCTTTAGTGGTCTTCGGCGATAGCAAGAGAGAGTCACCCACTGGAGTTGGCTGGTACTAAGCCTCTTTATCTTCACAGTATCTAATATTCTGGCATCCTTATCGCGTGTCTTTTAAAAGCTCTCGGAACATTCCTACACTCCCAACTTTTACCAGCCAGTGAAAGTCTGTACGTTTTTCACTTTTACAGCTGTTATAAGTTCTGTAAACTCTGGTAGGTTCATGTAACTATTCTCATTTTCGTTGGACGCATAGGAAAAACGAGTTGATTGTTAAGCACACTTGGTGATGTTTGTTAGTGTGTGTGTGTGTGAGTGTGATTGTGTGTGTGTGTGTGTAGGAAGGGAAAATACGTTGTCATATAACTACTGTTGTTTCTATTCCAAACTCCCCTACCGCTACCACAACTGTTGTTATTTCTCTTACCACTTAATATTTTAGAGGTTTTGTTTTACAACTCCCACTACTTTTATCACCATCGTTATTGTTATGACTGTTGCTATTATTTTACTAATGTTTTGGGGGTGTGGCGACCCAGTGGATATATCTCGTCTCTCTCTTTTAACATAGCAAAGTGGTTTTATTACTATAGCACCAGTCTTATCTCTTTTGCTACATATGATCAGCATACAAAGATGAAGATAATTTATTCCATCGGCCTTTCTCTTTATTTCCCAGCCAATTATATAGTTAGTTACCTGTCTTCTCTTTCTTTCGGATTACCTAATCAACAAATTTCATAAGTCCTTCTCTCTGGCAGAATAGAAAAAGGACAAATTTAATAACTCCTTTCTCTCTACCAACACCATCAAGACGCAAGAACGTAAGATTAAATCACTCCTCTCTTCTACCAGCATAGCAGAATGGCAGATTACATAGTTCCTTCCTCCCCGGGCCTGCTGAGCTGCCAACAACGGCCGGGACTGTACTTGCCAAGCCTCACGCAAGAATGTCATCCACGCCGGACGGGCACCGCCTCCACGTGACCAGTGACAGGGAGGCGACGGCTGAAAGGAGAGGGAAGATTACACGCGATACCGTCCACACTTACGAACGCCAAAGAGAGAGAGAGAGAGAGAGAGAGAGAGAGAGAGAGAGAGAGAGACATATACAAGTATATACACGATAGATAAGATATATTTATGTGTGTTCACCTTCACATATCGTTGCCTCCAGAAGAATATAGAAAGTTGTAGATACGTACTTATAACCTTACTATATATTTAACAAAGTAAAATCAGAATATATAATTTTATATAGTAACATTAATTTATGGCGTCATGATTTGTTGCAACATCATAAATATCCAGTTATTTCCATACTAACCAAAGCCATAAAAGCTTCATTAATATGTACATAATTTATGATAATGACGGAACAGTTGTGATAGACATACGACCCGAATCATTTTTATTTTCAGCTGCTCTCGCGGTCAGCCTTTCATCTCTGCTCACTACATCTTGCGTCACCCTCGTTGGTGCTCCAGCATCTTACCGTCTTCTTTAACGGCTTCCATTCCTTTCACCATTATATATGAATCGAGAGAGAGAGAGAGATTGGTTTTTCAATGAACCTCTCCTTAGGTCTTGGGCCTTTCAGTCACTTGATCTCCAATAAACATTCTGAGCAGCTCTCCAAATCTCCAGTAATCTTGCCTTCTCTTTCGCTCCAACTGAGGATGGGAGAACGTATAAAGTTATGGTACAGTCTCAGAGCAATTTTTACTTCATATTGATAGCTTTATTGTGTTGCAGCTTACGTGAGGCAGGTAGGTACTTCCTCACGTCCCCAGATAGAGATATAGTTAAAGAAGGAACATGAATCTACCCCAGTATTTGTATGAAGACAGACTAAAAGGCGTGCGTGAATATGAAGATAACGCCAGGCGCTGTATAGCTCCATTGCTGGCGCTGTTTTTATGGCACGGGCCTTTGAAATCTTAATACCGGGTCTTCTATGCTCCTTAATGACTGTGTGTAGGGTAGGCACGTAAGCTATCATGGGTTACCCAAAGGTCGTGAACGAGTGTATAATACAAAGGCAGGGTAAACATGAGACTGTTTGTAAACACACACACACACACGCTGCGTCCTTATGGCAATGCAAGAGGTTTTTTGTTCCTTTTGTGTACACTGGTGAGACGCCATTGACCATATGCTGTATAATTTCTTAATTTTGTAAACCTCTTTCTTATTCTCCTTTTTTCTCTCTTTTTTCTATCTGTTTATATTTTGGAGAATACTTTGTCTTGACGGGTACTCACCTTGTAGGCAGGTCAGGCAAGGCTTTAGAAATGTTAACTAGTTTCAGCTTTCAAATATGTTTACTGTATAGAGGCAAACAGTTAATTATATGATAAACATAAACTTTAAGAAATACCCCTCACAAATATTAAGATAGTCTGTAGAAATAATAGACAGGAAATAAGATGTGGCATTATACTAAGGGAATAAATGTTTTCACGTTAGATCATATCAAATTAGGTTAAGTTATATATAAATTTTGACGAAAGGTTAATGATGATGTTTCCTTAACCACCAAGTGACTGTACATTAATATACACTGTGGTTTGTTGAAGGTACGCCATAATTTGTCCTAAGAGTGGTAATTGGAAATAAGTTCTTCGTTCTTCGTTGAAAAATTTAAACTTTAATAAGAGTTGAATGACAAAATATGTTTAATAATAGTAATCTTGACACTGTCGAACTGAAAAGTTAACATCCGACCAATATGTTATAAAATGTGTAAAGCAGAGTACAGCACTAGGGAAATGTAAACGAACAACAGTATCTGGCATGAAAAGTACAATTTGAAAAAAAAATGTTGTGCAT
Organism: Homarus americanus; assembly: GCF_018991925.1. Lineage (NCBI taxonomy): Eukaryota > Metazoa > Arthropoda > Malacostraca > Decapoda > Nephropidae > Homarus > Homarus americanus. The sequence goes on along the minus strand of NW_024734162.1, from coordinate 4,284 downwards.
AGGTGTTAATTACACAACGTTTCATGTTTTTAGGTGTTGTAAACAGGTGGTCGTATTTCTTATGAAAATTTATCTTACTTTTTGAAAACAAAGATGAAATGAATATAGGAGCAACCATCTGTCTGAGTACTGTGTATTATATAATTTCCTTACCAATGTGTGTGTGTGTGTGTGTGTGTGTGTGTGTGTGTGTGTAACTGCAGTTTCTTAATTCTAAATGCCAAATATGTTGTATGTGTCTGGAGAATGCGTAGACTATATAATTTCACATATTTCAAACTATAGTTAGAACTTTAACAGTGTTCAGGAATCATTTAAGCTTACATGGAAGTTTTATGTTTCCTAATTAGAACTATAGACACTGAAACGAAAAGAGCATTTTGCAATACGTAAAGTAAACGAAGACGTGTGTATGAAATATTTATCATTTTGTGTTAATCTCTCTCTCTCTCTCTCCTCTTTTGTTTCAAAATGCCAGGCAAGTTGTATTCCAGCCGGGCGGAGAACAACTTCAAAGACTCTTTACATCGTCTTACAAACAATTTGGACAATATCTCTGTAAAAGATTTGCATGAATGTTTTCATTTACATTTTTAAGGTTTTAAAGCCAGAGGCGCAAAGTAATGCCACTTACATCCAGGATAATTACAGAAAGTTCCGGGGAAGTACTTACATTTTGTATTGTGACTGCTTGGTGGGTGCGGGGAAAGTGCTTTCTTGTGTTTCACCAATTGTTGTGTTGTGTGGAGATGCGTGTTCCTTTCCCTGCGTCCTAGACAGTAACGCAACGAAAGGTTTACCGTACTATGTGTTGTCATCTAGTGTGGGAGAACTAATAATAATAATAATAATAATAATAATAATAATAATAATAATAATAATAATAATAATAATAATAATAATAATAATAATAATAATAATATCATCATCATAATCATCAACAGATAATGAATATAATTCCAGAAAGACGAGGTACAGTGCAGTATTTGAGACGTCTGACAGCCAATCCAAATTCACCTGTATTCTTGTTATACAGTGATGGGCCACCTGACTTAAACTTCTTAAAAGGTATCCACAACTCCCAGGGCAGGTTGCTTTATAACTCTCTACACACAAGTAATGACCTTCAGTTGGTCTTGACTCTTGACAGTGAAGTAAACGATGCTTCAAGCGGGTTTTGTTCGCCGCTTTATGAATATGTGCACAGATTTGAAAGCCGTCAAGAGGAGCTCCCGAGCCTTGTTGTAATTCTCCAGTATGAGATGAACGCACCAAATACATATAGCTTAGTTAGATAAATAGGGTAATTAAAAAAAGCAGAAACGCGAACAATTTTCACCTTGTGTTATGTATGTGATATATCTCTTAATATGTCATTGCTGACTAGTTGTTGAAGCGCAGTAATATATTATATAAAACAATCTTTCTGGGAGAATTATGAGGTTTGGATATATATCTGGCAGGATACGCCGCTCGGAAATGATTATTTCTTCAGGCGATTGTGTCTAAAAGAAGAATAGATAGAATTAGGGAAAAATCGAATATGGCAAAAATGCAGCTACTGTGAATGGCACAAGTCATGCACGACGACACACCACGACTAGTCTAGTCTCGGTCATGGATGGGACAGACATGCACGACGACACACCACGACTAGTCTAGTCTCAGTCATGGATGGGACAGACATGCACGACGACACACCACGACTAGTCTAGTCTCGGTCATGGATGGGACAGACATGCACGACGACACACCACGACTACAGTCATGGATCATGCACGTCTAGTCTAGTCATGGATGGGACAGACATGCGACGACGACACCACGACTAGTCTAGTTTCAGTCATGGATGGGACAGACATACACGACACTGACACGACACACCACGACTAGTCTAGTCTCAGTCATGGATGGGACAGACATGCACGACGACACACCACGACTAGTCTAGTCTCAGTCATGGATGGGACAGACATGCACGACGACACACCACGACTAGTCTAGTCTCAGTCATGGATGGGACAGACATGCACGACGACACACCACGACTAGTCTAGTCTCAGTCATGGATGGGACAGACATGCACGACGACACACCACGACTAGTCTAGTCTCAGTCATGGATGGGACAGACATGCACGACGACACACCACGACTAGTCTAGTCTCAGTCATGGATGGGACAGACATGCACGACGACACACCACGACTAGTCTAGTCTCAGTCATGGATGGGACAGACATGCACGACGACACACCACGACTAGTCTAGTCTCGGTCATGGATGGGACAGACATGCACACAAAACTCCAGAGAATATGTGAGAAATCCATTCTGACCTTTCAGTTACCCCGGGAACAAGAGACTCCCCTCAAATATTGACAGTGAGATAGAGAGCCAAGATATACACCTGCATGTACAAGTAGACAGTCCATGCCTGTGCCTGCCAGCCTGAGTCTCTCAATTATTTACAGATTATGTGGGTCGCTGCTAACATGATGTTGTCAGGTGTCAGCAGAGTGAGCACCTCTTTCATTCAGCCTGTGATGGTCAGCGGGGGAGGCGATAAGTGTGATAGTAGGGCTCAAGTGAAGGTGCAAAAATTATTTTATATTTTCCCTTAATCTTACTGTACTTCTGCGTATGAACAGGGGTCCCTACCACGGCGCCAGAAGAGCAACAAAAGCAATCCTAGGTTTTGTTTTATTTCACACAAAGTCCGATCGTTCGTCTTACGTTTAAGCAACGTGAACCTCTATAGGAGATTGCCCGTGCTAACTGTGTGGTCGTAATAGCATTTTACCGACTCGAACTAGGAAACACGAGGTCTACATACAGTATACAGTGTATATCTCAACAGTCCATATACACACGGACTTCCAAATACAAACAATACCTCACTAGTCGGGAATCGAACCCTGGACCTCTATGCCGTGGTAGCGACCCTTGTTCACACGCACACTGAAATTCCACTGTAGGAGAAGATAAAATACACAATAAGAGGATCACTGTATTTTTCAATGGTGGGTTACAGACGGTCGTAATATACAATTCTCTCGTGTTTTTTTTTTTTTGGGGGGGGGTGTTTTATCTTCTCTTACAAATGGATATCAGTGTTATGTGTCTCCATACCTGTGTTGTGTTATAAATATGTTCATCAGTACTTTCAATTTGTGTGTAATTTAATTCACGTACGAAACTGAAACAACAAATTTCTTCTTTTACATAGGAATTTCTTTTGCGACTCTATACAATACGTGTTACATTATACCACTGAAGCTACATATTTTTATCTCTTTCTTTTTGATAATTTTTTGGGGCAATCTCAGGAATACAAATCTTTTGGGTAATGTAGTGATCAGCTTCTATAACATCTCTATTTGTTTTGCGAATTGTTTAATATAAAGTTCGTCTCACTTCTCTTTTGTTAGAATTGGACTGTGTGTGTGTGTGTATGTGTGTGTGTGTGTGTGTGTGTGTGTGTGTGTGTGTGTGTGTGTCATCTTTTCCATTCACTAAGAAAATTTTGGTTGTTGTTGAGATACTGGCTCACCCAGGGCGGTCTTCGTACAATGGGACACGTGAAGTTATAAATCTCAGTTAAACAAAAGATATCGCTTACGTCAACCTATACACAGCGAAATTCCAAGCTAATTTAAGCTTCCTTTGAAAAGTTGGAAAATTATTCATAACTTTTTTCAGCTTTAGAAACAATTCAAAGAAAAATAGACAGAACGAGAGAAAGAGAGTGAGAGCTAGAGAGAGAGAGAGAGAGAGAGAGAGAGAGAGAGAGAGTCCAATACAACATTAAAGACCTCAGAGTGGTCTGCAGCTACAATAACAAGAGGATGAATATTTAAGTGACCCATGATACTAGGTAGTTTCTCTCTCTCTCTCTCTCTCTCTCTCTCTCTCTCTCTCTGTTTCAATATTTAATTTCTTCATGTATTTAAGAGAATGATAACAAAGACAGTAACAATGAAAGTAGTAAGGCTGAAACCATTAATATTTGCAGTATTAATGATACAAAGAATAATAATAACCATAATAATAACAATAATGATATTTTGATTATAAACCTTTACGTCTGTACAATATATCTAGAATGAGGTACAACTTTGAGCCAGGCCTTAGCGTACATCAATAGTCTTTCCAACTCTTCATCGTGAGTCGAGAACGTGAAACATGTTTTGGGTGTTTCTCCTGCCCGTCTCTCACGTTACCTTAGATTTTACACCATGTTGGCTCTGATAGAAATTCCGGCTAGGGTCCTTTCTGTGCTCAAGC
>NW_024734161.1:0-11508 GCF_018991925.1 Homarus americanus | reverse complement strand
AAAATTCAGTCCCATCTTCAGTTTTTATTGTAATTTTATCAGCACGTGGGTTTGGGTAGCCTCGGTCCACTTCCCAACTGCAAGATTTCTTGACGCGCTTCCTGCATCTGTTTCAAACTAGTACAGTATGTAACCAAGTTGATACCCTTTTGTATTACCCAGTATCTGTATCTCTTTCTCTGTTGTTTGAATCATGTATCTGTCACTATCAGTTGATACCTCTTGCAAAATTACAATGCTCTCAATTCTGCAGTTCGTTTTTCCTTGTTCAAAACCTCCTATTTGTTTGCCTCCAGTCTACTTATTATAGTGGTTTCCTTTAATGCTATCAATCAGCCGTTCTCTTTCCTTGTGCACATAAAACACGCTGTCCTCCTTTTTTGGCTCTGTACCACATCGACAGTGTTAGTTGGTTACCGTCTACCTCCCCAAATACAAATGGCACTCCTTTATTACTTTGTTTTTCAACTTCCTTGTAGCTTTATTTATCCAGAATAATTACTGATTCCTCTCTCTAGCTATGTACCCTTCCTGAATGTGTCACCTGGCAACTGTCACTCAGAAAGGCGTCTTTGACTTTCCACTTAATTCTACTGAGAGTGTGTTACCCGGTGAGAGTCAGCATCACTGCTTCCTCAAGTGAATCTCCTCTTACGCTCTAGATATGATCAACCCACCACCTGGTGACTGTTGTACACTCACACCCACTACAGTATAGCAAAATATCTCCAACAATCTTTAAGTTAATTATTTGATAATTTCTTATTCCCTTATAATAGCTTATTAGATCAGTATTAACATAAGAAATACGACAGTGTAATTTGCTCACTCAGGTAATCTACTGATCACACGTGATTTTGTAATGTAGAGTTGTACAAGTATAGATGAGTTTTGGTTGAAACTCATATTTGATTTTTGTATTTGTTTGGCTTTACTCATATGGCGACAGCATTAACAAATGCCTATTACCTGCTACTTATTGTTTCTTTACTATTCATGATTACTTTCAACAATATACTGCCTGCCAACTTCTTCCTACTGTTTACAATCTGTCATCAGTGTCTAATACCTTTAATTCCTGTGTATTACTTTTGTGTACTATCTACTATTACTGTCTGCTGGACTTTGTCTACTATCTACTATTGCTGTCTACTGGACTTTTTTTACTATCTACTGTTACTGTCTACTGGGGTTGGTCTTCTATCTACTATTACTGTTCAGTGGAGTTTGGCTACCATCTACTATTACTGTCTACTGGAGTTTGTCCACTTTATACTATTACATCGTATAATTACATTCTACTTTCTACTGTTATTGTCTTCTTTCTACTATCTCACCTAACTTTCGGTCAACCTTCCCGGACTTTAACAGTACTGGAGTGAGCGGGTCCCTGCCTGGGGGTCCCGTCATTACATGGTAAAAGAACAGTTGAGTATTGCAGGTACTACACGGCACTAGAGAGGACTTGGTTCTTAGACCACTGCAGCGATGCCCATCTCAAGGTGTGGGAAGCCAACGTGGCCGTCCACAAGCGGGGGATTGAACTCATCCGGCCGGGTGCCAAGTGTTCCGAGATTGCCCAAGAACTAAACGAAATGTTTTCCCAGTTCGGCCTTCTGAAGTACCGCATGTTTGGCTACGGTCATTCCTTCGGTATCCTCAGCCACTACTACGGGCGTGAGGCTGGTGAGTCATGTTCTAACAACTCTTTATTTGATGATCGTAGATATAGCTTCTGTGTCAGATTTTTTAAGATACCTTACAATGTGCACAATACAAGTTGACCTTCATTTCTATGTATTCAAGATAATGAACACAAACTAATGTATTAATATTAATGTTTGATAAACCATACGCTACATGTTCACCAACACCTTGATTAGCTCTCGCAACATCTTTCTAGTACATTTTAACAACACGTAAATTCAACTTCTGCCTCACAAGAGCAGCAGTTTCCCACACTCACATTCAGTTTATATGTTAGAAGGCCCTGCATAAGTTACCATGTTTAAACATTATAGTATATTATTTCCAGCTCAATTTATCACCGACAGAAGAACAAGCAAACTTTTGCTGCTGAACATCTCCTTAGTTAAATTGTTAATTAGTTTTTATCGGACAATATTCTTAGAACACATTCTCTATACTGTTGGTTGTCCTGTTGAGTCTGCCGTGTTGAGTACTGTTAAGTGTGTCCTGTTGAGTACTGTTGTGTGTACCCTTTTGAGTACTGTTGGTTGTGTCCTGTTGAGTACTGTTGTGTGTCTTGTTAAATACTGATGAACGAGTCCTGTGGAGTACTGTTGTGTGTACCCTTTTGAGTACTGTTGGTTGTGTCCTGTTGAGTACTGTTGTGTGTCTTGTTAAATACTGATGAACGAGTCCTGTTGAGTACTGTTGTGTGTACCCTTTTGAGTACTGTTGGTTGTGTCCTGTTGAGTACTGTTAAGTGTGTCCTGTTAACTTTGTGAAGTCCTATTGAGTGTGTCCTGTTCAGAACTGTCGAGTAGTACTGAGTGTGTTCTGTGGAATAGATAAGAACATAAGAATGGAGGAAACTGCAGCGGTCCTATTGGCCCATACTGGGTCTCACAAGCGCAAGATATAGTCTTAGGATGACCTCGTTAGTCTTGTAACTAAAGCTTTTTTATTTGAACCCAAGTACTTTATTAGCCTTGTTTCGATAAATTACGCATCTTGGTTTAAGATTCCTACTCATCATTACCCTAGATATATATATCAGAGTCGGATTTCTCTGTCACCGTTCTTCATCTCCTAGGTTAAGTACTTTACACTTTTCCACATTAAATTTCATCTGCCATTTTTCAGATCATGCAAAATATTTTTTCAGATCTTCCTGTAGTTTTACCGAGTCCTCGTCAAATTTAATTACCCGCTCTATTTTTGTGTCATCAGCAAATTTACTTATGGTGCTGTCTTCGTCTATACAGTACGATGTCATTTATGTTACCCAATTGGATTTGGTGCCATTAAAGCTTACTTACTATGTTTCCTGTCCTTTAACCACGCCCTAATCCAATTTAGAATATCTATCAAAGCCATGTGCCTCCACTTCACATATTATCTTTCGTGGGGGACCCTGTCAAAGGCTTTGCTAAAGTCGAGGTAAAGTACAGCATAATCGTGTCCAGCATACACTGATTCGAAAATATTTGAAAAGAATGATAATAGATTGTCAGACATGAACGCCCACTTGTGAAGCCATGATGGGAATCATTGATCAACTTGTGTTTCTTCAAGTGATTTCGAATTGTGTTTGAAATTATTGTTCACAGCAATTTTCCTACAATTGATTTTAAACTGATTTGACAGTCCTTAGAGATTATTGATCTATATCCCAATTTTCAACATTACTGTTAAGTGAGTCCTATTAAATGCTATTGAGTATGTCCTGTTGAGTACTGTTAACTGCATCTTGTTGAGTATTACCAAGTACTGTTGAGTACTATTGAGTATGTCCTGTTGAGTATTACCAAGTACTGTTGAGTACTATTGAGTGTGTCCCATTGACTACTGTTGAGTGTGTCCCATTGACTACTGTTGAGTGTGTCCCATTGACTACTGTTGTGTGTGCCCTGTTGAGTACTGTTGTGTGTGCCCTGTTGAGTACAGTTGTGTGTACCCTGTTGAGTACTGTTGTGTTTGCCCTGTTGAGTACTGTTGTGTGTGCCCTGTTGAGTACAGTTGTGTGTGCCCTGTTGAGTACAGTTGTGTGTGCCCTGTTGAGTACAGTTGTGTGTACCTTGTTAAGCATTGTTGTGTGTGCCCTGTTGAGTACTGTTGTGTGTGCCCTGTTGAGTACTGTTGTGTGTGCCCTGTTGAGTACTGTTGTGTGTGCCCTGTTGAGTACTGTTGTGTGTGCCCTGTTGAGTACTGTTGTGTGTGCACTGTTGAGTACTGTTGTGTGTGTCCTGTTGAGTACTATTGTGTGTACCCTGTTGAGTACTGTTGTGTGTACCCTGTTGAGTACTATTGAGTGTGTCCTGTTCAGTACTGTTGAGCGTCGTGTTCAGTATTGTGGTGTGTCCAGTTGAGCATTATTGAGTGTTCTGTTGAGTACTATTGAGTGAATCTTGTCGAGTACTTTACTTTTGAGTATGTCTGGTTGAGTACCTTTGAATGTGCCCTGCTGAGTAGTGTTCTGTATGTCCTGTTGAACACAGTTGAGGGAGTCCATTGTAAGCTTGTTTAATTCTATTGAGTGTGACCCTGTTGAGTACTATTGATTGTGACCCTGTTGAGTACTATTGAATGTGACCTTGTTGAGTGTGTGGTGGACAAGAGGAGGTTTATTGTATGTGGGCAGCCAAAACGGCCTTGGTTAGTTTCAAGTGTAAGTATCCTGTACGTGACAGACGAGAGGAGGTACACCTTATGTGCCTATAGACTATGTGTGGCGGACAACAGGTGTACTGTATTTCGTGTCAAAATTCACTGAAATGCAGATAATAAATTATGAACATGTTTAGTTTGAGGTGATGATATTGGGTATAAGCCTATCATGATCCTCCTGTTGATGGTCACCAAATAAGAAACGAGTCAGATGTTATTTGACTGAGTAATGGAAGGAACACTTCAATTTAGTACGAGTTTCTTCACTCGGCTAACATTTGGTGGCGGGAAATAACAATAGTTATATGTTGACAGATCTGGAGCTACGTGAGGATATAGACACAGTACTGGAGCCTGGCATGGTTGTGTCTATGGAGCCCATGGTGACCATCCCCGAGGGCGAGCCAGGCGCCGGCGGCTACAGGGAACATGACATACTTGTCATTAACGATGACGGTACCGTAGATGACATCACTGGCTTCCCCTTCGGACCAGAACATAATATATTTAAGAAATAAACCTTTGTTCATTGACAGTAAATTCACGTATTTATTCAATCCATTTTAGGAAACAATAGGCTATATAACTTAACATTACACAAAACTGAACACAATCAAGTAAATGAGATTCATGGAGATTGTGTCTCGAAGGTTGAAAAATGTGTATTAATGTCACACAACACTGTGGTACACTAACACGCATCACTGAAGTACACTAACATACAACACTGTAGTACACTAACACACAACACTGTAGTACACTAACACACAACACTGTGGTACACTAACACACAACACTGTAGTACACTAACACACAGCACTGTAGTACACTAACACACAACACTGTAGTACACTAACATACAACACTGTAGTACACTAACACACAACACTGTAGTACACTAACGCACAACACTGTAGTACACTAACACACAACACTGTGGTACACTAACATACAACACTGTAGTACACTAACACACAGCACTGTAGTACACTAACACACAACACTGTAGTACACACAACACTGTAGTACACTAACACACAACACTGCAGCACACTAACACACAACACCGTAGTAACACACAACACTCAACACACAACACTGTAGTACCAACACACAACACTGTGGTACAGTAACACACAACACTGTGGTAACACACACACAGTAACACACAACACTGTAGTACCAACACACAACACTGTGGTACACTAACACACAACACTGTAGTCACACTAACACACAACACTGTAGTACACTAACACACAACACTGTAGTACACTAACACACAACACTGTAGTACACTAACACACAACACTGTAGTACACTAACACACAACACTGTAGTACACTAACACACAACACTGTAGTACACTAACACACAACACTGTAGTACACTAACACACAACACTGTGGTACACTATCACACAACACTGTAGTACACTAACACACAACACTGTAGTACACTAACACACAACACTGTGGTACAGTAAAACACAACACTGTGGTACACTAACACACAACACTGTGGTACAGTAACACACAACACTGTAGTACACCAGCACATAACACTGTGGCACACTAACACACAACACTGTAGTACAGTAACACTCAACACTGTGGTACACTAACACACAGCACTGTAGTACACTAACACACACCACTGAAGTACACTAACACACAACACTGTGGTACACTAACACACAACACTGTAGTACACACAACACTGTAGTACACTAACACGCAACACTGTAGTACACCAGCACATAACACTGTGGCACACTAACACTCAACACTGTGGTACACTAACTCACAACACTGTGGTACACTAATACACAAGAATGTGGTACAGCAACACACAACACTGTAGTACACTAACACACAACACTGTGGTACACTAACAAACAGCACTGTGGTACACTAGCGCACAACACTGTGGTACACTGGCACACAACACTGTAGTATACTAACACACAACACTGTGGTATACTAACACACAACACTGTGGTACACTAACACACAACACTGTGGTACACTAACACAACACTGTAGTACACTAACACACAACACTGTGGTACACTAACACAGAACACTGTAGTTGACTAACACATAATACTGTGGTACACTAACACACAACACTGCAGTACACTAACACACATCACTGTAGTACAGTAACACACAACACTGTGGTGCAGTAACACACAGCACTGTTGTACACTAACACACAACACTGTGGTACACTAACACACAACACTGTGGTACACTAACACACAACACTGTAGTACACTAACACACAACACTGTAGTACACTAACACACAACACTGCAGTACAGTAACACACAACACTGTAGTACACTAACACACAACACTGTAGTACACTAACACACAACACTGTGGTACACTAACACACAACACTGTGGTACACTAACACACAACACTGTAGTACACTAACACACAACACTGTAGTACACCAACACACAACACTGTAGTACACTAACACACAACACTGTAGTACACTAACACACAACACTGTAGTGCACTAACACACAACACTGTGGTGCACTAACACACAACACTGTAGTACACTAACACACAACACTGTAGTACACTAATACACAACACTGTAGTACACTAATACACAACACTGTAGTACACTAATACACAACACTGTGGTACACTAATACACAACACTGTAGTACACTAACACACAACACTGTGGTACACTAATACACAACACTGTAGTACACTAATACACAACACTGTGGTACATAACACACAACACTGTAGTACACTAACACACAACACTGTAGTACACTAACACACAACACTGTAGTACACTAACACACAACACTGTAGTACACTAACACACAACACTGTAGTACACTAACACACAACACTGTGGTACACTAACACACAACACTGTAGTACACTAACACACAACACTGTGGTACACAAACACACAACACTGTAGTACACTAACACACAACACTGTAGTACACTAACACACAACACTGTAGTACACTAACACACAACACTGTGGTACACTAACACACAACACTGTGGTACACTAACACACAACACTGTAGTACACTAACACACAACACTGTAGTACACTAACACACAACACTGTAGTACACTAATACACAACACTGTAGTACACTAACACATACACAGGTACACTAACACAGAACACTGTAGTTGACTAACACATAATACTGTGGTACACTAACACACATCACTGTAGTACACTAGCACATACACTGTAGTACACTAACACACAACACTGTAGTACAGTAACACACAACACTGTGGTGCAGTAACACACAGCACTGTTGTACACTAACACACAACACTGTGGTACACTATCACACAACACTGCAGTACACTGACACACAGCACTGTAGTACAGTAACACACAACACTGTAGTACAGTAACACACAACACTGTAGTACACTAACACACAACACTGTAGTACACTAACACACAACACTGTGGTACACTAACACACAACACTGTGGTACACTAACACACAACACTGTAGTACACTCAACACACAACACTGTAGTACACTCAACACACAACACTGTAGTACACTAACACACAACACTCAGTACAGTAACACACAACACTGTGCAAGTACTAACACACAACACTGTAGTACACTAACACACAACACACTGTGGGTACACTAACACACAACACTGTGTACACTAACACACAAAACTGTAGTGACTAACACACAACACTGTGTACACTAACACACACAACACTGTGTACACTAACACACAACACTGTAGTACACTAATACACAACACTGTAGTACACTAATACACAACACTGTGGTACACTAACACACAGCACTGTAATACACTAACACACAACACTGGTACACTAATACACAACACTGTGGTACACTAACACACAACACTGTAGTACACTGACACACAACACTGTAGTACACTAACACACAACACTGTAGTACACTAACACGCAACACTGTAGTACTCTAACACACAACACTGTGGTACACTAACACACAACACTGTGGTACACTAACACACAACACTGTAGTCCACTAACACACAACACTGTAGTACACTAACGCACAACACTGTAGTACACTAACACACAACACTGTAGTACACTAACACACAACACTGTAGTACACTAACACACAACACTGTGGTACACTAACACACAACACTGTGGTACACTAACACACAACACTGTAGTATACACAACATGTAGTACACTAACACGCAAACACTGTAGTACACCAGCACACAACACTGTGGCACACTAACACTCAACACTGTGTGCGACTAACTCACAACACTGTGGTACACTAATACACTAACACACAACACTGTGGTACACTAACACACAACACTGTGGTACACTAACACACAACACTGTGGTACACTAACACGCAACACTGAAGTACACTAACACACAACACTGTAGTACACTAACAGACAACACTGTAGTACACTAACACACAACACTGTGGTACACTAACACACAACATTGTGGTACACTAACACGCAACACTGAAGTACACTAACACACAACACTGTAGTACACTAACAGACAACACTGTAGTACACTAACACACAACACTGTAGTTCACTAACACATAATACTGTGGTACACTAACACACAACACTGTAGTACACTAACAGGCAAAACTGTGGTGCACTAACACACAACACTGTGGTACAGTAACACACAGCACTGTAGTACACTGACACACAACACTGTGGTACAGTAACACACAACACTGTAGTACAGTAACACACAGCACTGTTGTACACTAACACACAGCACTGTGGTACACTAACACACAGCACTGTGGTACACTAACACACAGCACTGTAGTACACTAACACACAGCACTGTAGTACAGTAACACACAACACTGTGGTACACTAACACACAGCACTGTGGTACACTAACACACAGCACTGTGGTACACTAACACACAGCACTGTAGTACACTAACACACAACACTGTAGTACAGTAACACACAACACTGTAGTACAGTAACACACAACACTGTGGTACAGTAACACACAACACTGTGGTACACTAACACACAACACTGCAGTACACTAACACACAACACTGTAGTACAGTAACACACAACACTGTAGTACAGTAACACACAACACTGTGGTACAGCAACACACAACACTTTGGTACAGTAACACAGAGCTCTGTAGTACAGTAACACACAACACTGTGGTACAGTAAAACACAGCACTGTTGTACACTAACACACAACACTGTGGTCAACTATCACACAACACTGTAGTACACTAACACACAACACTGCAGTACACTAACACACAACACTACAGTACACTAACACACAGCACTGTAGTACACTAACACACAACACTGTGGTACACTAACACACAACACTGTAGTACACTAACACACAACACTGTGGTACAGTAACACACAGCACTGTAGCACACTAACACACAACACTGTGGTACACTAACACACAACACTGTAGTACACTAACACACAACACTGTGGTACACTAACACACAACACTGTAGTACACTAACACACAACACTGTAGTACACTAACACACAACACTGTAGTACACTAATACACAACACTGTGGTACACTAACACACAACACTGTAGTACACTAACACACAACACTGTAGTACACTAACACACAACACTGTAGTACACTAATACACAACACTGTAGTACACTAATACACAACACTGTGGTACACTAATACACAACACTGTGGTACACTAACACACAACACTGTGGTACACTAACACACAACACTGTAGTACACTAACACACAACACTGTAGTACACTAACACACAGCACTGTGGTACACTAACACACAACACTGTAGTACATTAACACTCAACACTGTGGTACACTAACACACAGCACTGTGGTACACTAACACACAACACTGCGGTACACTGTTACAACCTTCACACCCTCTTCTAGGACTCACTAGAGGATGTATATTCAGCCAATAGGCCCAATATATCAGAGGAATCTCTGAAATAACAGCTTCTGTTAACAGAGGGGTTAAATGTTAAACACAGACCCTTACCTTTATTTCTGGGTAACAACCTCCTGACAGCTGACAGGTGTTTATTTCAATAACACTGTTCCCATTAAAACTGGTTTAATCAAAACACAACTTTAAAATTACAACAAAATATATTGAACAACAAAATAGAATAAATATGTGCTCTCCATCCATGTGCATACAAAAGGCCACAAATCACTTCACTCAGAATAATGTTATCTCCACTAAATGCAGTGCTCTCTCACACTACAATACTCTTTAGACCAGTGGTTCTCAACCAGGGGGGGAATTCAGGTTTTCAGGGGGGGGGAGGGAAACTGATTCGGGAGCAAGAGATATGTTCGATGAGAAATCAATCGCAGAATTTTGGCCCTTGATGTGCGATTCCTACCCAAAAGTGGCAGAAGGAGCTATCCGTGCATTGCTTTCGTTTGTGTCAACATATCTTTGTGAGTCAGGCTTTTCAACTCTGTTGCAAATTAAAACGAAGCAACGTAGTAGATTAGAGGTAGAAAATGACCTGCGTTGTGCCCTTTCAAGCAATCCTCCGCGTATCCCAGAATTGGCGAAGCAAAAACAATCACAGGTTTCTCATTGACTGTAATCTTCATCTGAATAAAATTAATTACAAATTTACAATATCATGGTATTCTATTGAACTTTTTGTTTATTGCATTATGCTTCAGTTTGGTCTGTTAAGTAATTCATTATAAATAAAAAAAAAAACTATTTTACTTTGATTCTAGTTTTATAAATCCATCAACATTTTCAATTGTCATTTATTTTGTAAAACTCCACTATATAAATAATCCATGTAACATTGTAAATTTATATGTACTAATATGGAAAAAATAAAGGATTTTCAGTATTATATGTATATTATTTGGAATGCACTTTTTGAGGCAGACAATCTTGGAAAGGAGGGGGGAATGACATACTGACATATGGTGAAAGGGGTGCATGGGGCAAACAAGGTTGAGAACCACTGCTTTAGACTATATGAACATATTACACTTTAGTTAACACCATAATTATCCACGATTGCCCAGATAATAATAGATAAATGTGCACCACACAAGCTT
>NW_024734160.1:0-28626 GCF_018991925.1 Homarus americanus | reverse complement strand
CTACGCCGACTCAAGTCCCTCGGTGTCCCTGCACACGAGCTCCTCAGTGTTTACACAACATTCATACTTCCCAAGCTCACCTGGTCTTCCTCCCTAAATGCCACACAACGTAAACACCTAGAAAAAGTGCAAAAGAGGCCATGCAAGATTATTCTCTCCCCTTCCTACTCCACATATCAAGAAGCGCTCAACACACTGACCGACCCTTTAGACTCTCACTGACCATCACCACGACCTCATCTGCAAATTTGGTAAGAAGCTTCTACACCATCCCCGACACCGGCTCCTACTACCACCTGAGATCCCTAGTCCGAGAATTGCTCTTCGACACCACAACCGCATCCAGCCCATACGTGCACGAACTGATCTCTATAAGAACAGCCCAGTCCCAACCATTGTAAAAATTATCGATAACTTGTAATAAATCAGTGTACTCACTCCCAGTAACCACTACTCCTTGCACTGTCACTATGTTGAAATGAACTGTAGTTTGAGCTTTTCCCCAGCTAGTTATTATATGTCTTATTTGTGTCACGCATGTTACTTGTATATTATTTGTAATTCGTAACCCATTCCCCAAATATGTAACTGTATATTTTCAGCCTTCTGGCTGCCAAGCTCTTTCAATAAACCGTTAATTATTATTATTATTATTATTATTATTTATATGTTGGTCCATACCAACTCACTCCCCTGAACCCTCCTCCCCACCGGACTATCAACAAGTTCTTGCCATAAGGTACTATCTCATTTGGCAAAGGAATGGAACCAGTGATGAATAGTGGTGAACAGTGCTTAACTCAGTGAAAAACAACTCGGCAGTTGAGTCTTACCCAAGCTAGCTAACCAGCTTCACACAGTGAGGTCCCAGGTACCCGGTTATACTTCCCCTGAGACTCCACGATAGAGAGGCCTGGGACCACACCTCACCCACTTGAATGAGTGAGTCATGTCGACCACGTGGTGTCCCCAAGATGCTACGACACCACGTAGTGAATGTTTTGCTACAGCATCCTGTGAAGTTCCTCATAACACCATCTGTGAGGTAACTGCTACATCATCAGGCCCCTCATAACGCCATCTGTGAGGGAGTTACTACACTACGTGTCTGGTGTTCAACACCTCACCTTACATGATCTACGCGTGCAAACATTAATCTGTATGTTCACTGTGTGCTCCTTCACCTTTCTCTAATGAGGGCTTTTGTTAAACCACCAATGTATGTACTAAGTCATTTGTGTCCAATGTATACTTTCGAAAAGCCCTTGTTTGGGGAAGGTAGGAGAGAGTAGTCGTCATTATTGTCCAAGCCACATTATTTATTTCTATATATAAGTAATGTAGGCTGGTTTTTAAATACCTCAATCCCCTAACGGTGCCGTTTGTATATTAAGAAATACCGAAGCCATACAGTACAACACCAGCGAATATGAAGTATCACTGTAACCGGCAACTGTTACTCACTCATACCTACATACATATATAGAGTCTTTACAGAATGATAGCAGACACGAGGAAGACGAACAACAAGAGGAGGAGAGTTAGAAGAAAATCAACTTCAAGCTAAGAAGAAGAATACCAAGACATTTCCTCCAAACAACAAAACAACACACACAATCAAGCCGACCAAACACTGAGAAACCATGGCGGAACCCAACATGCACCGGACGCTTGACCTGACTCTATCCTGCCGCATCCAGGCGAGTTGCTGCTTAAAGTCCCTCACGCAAGCGCTGTTTAGCCACTGCACCTATTCTCTCCTCCTAAAATTCACTTCAATCCCCCCTGCCACTAGCATGTTATGTATGTATGTATGTATGTATGCATGAATGATAACTGCAACTTTGCGTATTAAAACTCATTACTCTTACTGAAGTAATATAGTGCGTGGTTATGTTATGTCATGTTAGGATAGATTATAAACTACATTGGGTTACATTTCGTGAGGTTCGGTGACGCTACAGGAAGTTAGGTGAGGTACCTGGAGGTTAGGTGAATGTTGACTGACTGACTGACTGACTGACAATTACTAGGAAGTGGTTCCAACACGTTCACGCACAACCTATACTCATACCACAAGTCCAGAATTAGAGAGGATCATGTTATTGGATATATTTTCAACGATTTACTCAGTGTCTAACCAACTCTTTAGCGATTTAAATGTGGACCTAAAGTTAGGTCCGTATATTTGTTTGTCGTGGTGGTGGTGGTGGTGTGCGCCCGTCCATCAGGTTGATTAACCACCAAAACCATAAAGGGTGCGGCCCTGCCGTTTCAGGGCATACACCACATCCATGGCGGTGACGGTCTTCCTTTTTGCGTGCTCGGTGTAGGTGACGGCGTCACGGATGACGTTCTCCAGAAACACCTTGAGGACGCCGCGGGTCTCCTCGTAGATGAGGCCGGATATACGTTTAACACCTCCACGCCGAGCTAGACGACGAATGGCGGGCTTGGTGATACCCTGGATGTTGTCACGAAGCACCTTACGATGACGCTTGGCGCCACCCTTTCCAAGTCCCTTGCCGCCTTTGCCTCGTCCAGTCATGTTGTTGTGGTTGCTACTACAGGTGGTCCTGGTGTGGCTTCGCCCACGGTTTGGTGGGAGTAGGTGGCGTGCTGTGGACGCAGCGGTAGTATCGTTCATCCAAGGCCGTCCCTCCCTCTGGGAGGTGGGGCGTAGCTTGCGGATGACGCATGCGGCACTCGTGGCCAATGAGGTGGCCACTGAGGTGGAGAATGTCTGTATATAAGCCCGCCCGCCTGCCGGGCCGCCCGTATTGACTATTTCGTCGTCGAGATGGCCCGTACTAAACAGACTGCCCGCAAGTCCACTGGAGGCAAGGCTCCACGGAAGCAGCTTGCCACCAAGGCAGCTCGCAAGTCCGCCCCAGCCACCGGTGGTGTCAAGAAGCCCCATCGTTACAGGCCCGGAACCGTCGCCCTTCGTGAGATCCGTCGTTACCAGAAGAGCACAGAGCTACTCATCAGGAAGCTGCCCTTCCAGCGCCTGGTGCGTGAGATCGCCCAGGATTTCAAGACTGACCTGCGCTTCCAGTCGTCTGCCGTCATGGCTCTGCAGGAAGCCTCTGAGGCTTACCTGGTGGGCCTTTTCGAGGACACCAACCTGTGTGCCATTCACGCCAAGCGCGTTACCATCATGCCCAAGGACATCCAGCTGGCCCGGCGCATCCGCGGAGAGCGTGCTTAAGTCCTCTTCCTTGGGGAAAAAGAAAAAGCACAACAAAACCTACCAGACATCTATAACTCGGCCCTTCTCAGGGCCAAAGAACTGTTCTGAAGATAATTTTCATGACAATCGAAATGGTTGGTGGTAGGAGAGCGTTAATTTCGGTTACCCAAATCGCCTAACGGTAAGTTGGTAACATTCGTGCAGGCACGAATGTATAGTAGGTCATCAATTCGGGAGGTAGGTGGGTGCAACAAACAAGAGCTAGTAACAAATAAATATATAAAGAATAAGTAAGTAAATAAATAAATAAAATAAAAGAAAATACAATAAAATACAATAAAATAAAATAAATTGTTTACATGAAATAGGCGTGCTGCAAACATGAAATGAAGCCCAAACACACTCCATGTATGTCACTTTGCAGTGGGTGTAAAAGTACTCCACGCAGAATTTATTTATTTATTTATTATGTTTCGATTTAGTCCGGTTTCTACGCCAATAGAGAATGCAGATTATTATAATTTTTTTTTTTTTTTATTTCCCTCTCAATATATCACTGTCGGTAACTGTCTCTTTAACATGTAACTGTGGCTCCGATGGAGCCGATTAAGTTGTAGTAGTGGGATGGCGTGTTTGTTGTGCACAAGTAACCTCTTACTTGGAAGAGGTGTACTTGGTGACAGCCTTGGTGCCCTCAGACACGGCATGCTTGGCCAGTTCACCGGGCAGCAAGAGACGGACAGCTGTCTGGATTTCCCGACTTGTAATGGTGGAGCGTTTGTTGTAGTGCGCCAGGCGGGAAGCCTCGGCAGCGATGCGCTCGAAGATGTCGTTCACGAAAGAGTTCATGATGGACATAGCTTTGGAGGAGACTCCTGTGTCGGGGTGCACTTGCTTCAGTACCTTGTAGATGTAGATGCTGTAGCTTTCCTTCCTCCTGCGCTTCTTCTTCTTGTCACCCTTGGCAATGGCCTTCTGGGCCTTTCCAGCCTTCTTGGCAGCCTTTCCGGAAGTTTTGGGAGGCATGGCGGCACAGTTACTCGTGGCGCTGAGCGAGAGAATTGAAAACTGGCCCGACTAACTTTTCCTTATATACCGAGCGGGCCGCTCAGGATCAGACTGGCTGCAGCTACGGCTCTCTTACATTGGTTGGGTCCGCGAGACGGCCACCTGGCCTGATCCTGAGCTTGGTATAAAAGACCAAGGTGGCGGGCGGAAATTTAACTCCTATCACGAAAAGCAGCAGCAGCAACATGTCAGGACGCGGCAAGGGAGGCAAGGTGAAGGGCAAGTCAAAGTCCCGTTCTAGCAGGGCCGGACTACAGTTCCCCGTGGGTAGGATCCACCGTCTCTTGCGTAAAGGCAACTATGCTGAGCGTGTTGGTGCAGGTGCCCCTGTGTACCTTGCAGCCGTCATGGAGTACCTGGCAGCAGAAGTGCTCGAGCTGGCCGGTAACGCCGCCCGCGACAACAAGAAGACCCGCATTATCCCGCGTCATCTTCAGCTTGCCATTCGCAATGACGAGGAGCTGAACAAGCTCCTATCTGGAGTCACCATTGCCCAAGGGGGTGTCCTTCCTAACATCCAAGCTGTGCTCCTCCCCAAGAAGACAGAGAAGAAATAAGAACCCAAGGTTCGTTCACACAAGACAACCTAACCAAACAGGCTCCTTTCGGAGCCACAGGATATCACTTAAAGAGAGAAATATACGACATCAACGTTTTGCAGGATAACACTCTATTTTACGTGTAATTAGCATAGTATTGTGGACATTGAGTGAAATTGTTTTTGAATGGTGTAGATGTGAAGGGCGGTTGTGGGGGCCTGGGGTGGGGGACTTAAACGGGACTTAGAAGGGCGCAAGAAGCAGCAGCAGCAGCAGCAGCAGCCAGGGAGGCGACCTTATTTTCAGTCAGGTTCATACACAAAGAAATACATCAGATTCATTGACAGTACAGTACACATTTACCAGTGTGGGCTAGCCAATTTGGGATAAAGAGCAAGAATGTAATGTCCTCAATGAAGTAATGACATAGTTCAAGATACAATAAGTGAGGT
This sequence comes from Homarus americanus, assembly GCF_018991925.1. Taxonomy (NCBI): domain Eukaryota; kingdom Metazoa; phylum Arthropoda; class Malacostraca; order Decapoda; family Nephropidae; genus Homarus; species Homarus americanus. The sequence goes on along the minus strand of NW_024734160.1, from coordinate 23,374 downwards.
GGCCTGAAGTCTTTGACAGTGTCCCATTCAATAATATAGTAGTGCTTTAAAGGTGTATCACCAAGTTTACATGCTGAGTGTTCCGGTATGGGTACAGCGTTACTAACTAGCCAGATGTGTCTGTATCCTAACCTAATTCTGGCCACGACTACATCACACAGGCAAGTTGTTTGGACACTCTTCCTAGCCCCCTTGGTCCCTGTTCACCTACCTACTGTAGCAGTAAGTAGGTACCTGTTGTAAATCGAAACGTTGCCAATTTGTATTCAGGGAAAGTTGTTGGAGCTTCTAAACTTGAACTGACACAATCCGAGGAGTGGTGACCCGAGGATCACAGACACTATCTCTCCCTTCCTAACCTCCTGCTCCTTCCTCTGTCCTCCAAAAATTGAACCATGCTATCGCAAAGGTAATAATACAGGTAGAGACAACAACATATTTTCCTATTGTCTTATTATATATTAATAACAGAAACGCTGCCGCCATCCTGGAGGCTTTACATTGTCTCACTGTTCATTCCCTCCACAATTCTTCCTCTTACTTCTTCTTCTTCTTCCACCAATACTTTATTAACGGTGTATGTAAGTTTCACCATGTTTTGCACTCCAGCGGTAGAGCAAAGTATATTTTGTTAGCAATAAACCAAAAGCATATTTTATGGCCTAATCATCACTACATAGAACACCACCCATAAAGCATGATACTAGTAGACCACAAACTGCTATAAACACCCAAAGCATATTTTATTGCCTAATCATCCATCACTACATAGAACACCACTCATAAAGCATGATACTATTAGACCACAAACTGCTATAAACCCCGAAAATATACTATACTAGTGACTCTAATTGTGTTACCCAATATTATACGAAATAATACTATAAAACATAATAATAAACACACTAATAGTGTATATTAGTTGAATGCACAATCTGATGAGAAATCAAAAAAAAAAAAAAAAACATAACAATAACCTAGAAAGAGTGTAGAGTATTTTTGTGCAAACTATTATACTAGTAGATGGTCTAAGATAACTGTATGTGAAGGAAAAGGTGTGCTCTCCACTCAAACTTTCTTTTTATGAAATCTCCTACTCCCCAGCTGAGCGGTACGCTCAATGGGAAACAAAACGTGGCACATAACACGCCGCCCGCCAGCTCTGGCTCGGTGAATAGGAATCAGTAATCGGGCGGAGTATAAACAACACCGCCGCCAATGTGCTCCTCCCATCTCTGAGGAAATCTGGCGGGCAACTTAGTATTATATTAGCATGTAATAATAATAACAATAATAATAATAATAATACTACTACTACTACTAATAATAATAATAATATTAATAATAATAATATTAAAAATAATAACATGCAATTTCATTTTATAACACATACAAACAAAATAGTGTATAGCCTACTATACTTAACTATAATAGGTTAGGTTGCGTAGGAGGATCTAAAAAGTACAGTAGTATACACACACACACACACACTTCGCTACTATATGCCAGACGCTCCCCCGGCTTGACACAACCACTCTCCCTGCTTACCTACCAGCCCCCCCCCTTCCCACTGACTTAGTAGAAGTATTTGAAATAGCAAAACGCCTGGACAAACTAAAATTAAAACGCTCTACCACCCCCATTGACTTACCAATGAAACGCTTCAAGGAGTTCTCCCCGGAGCTTGCTAAACCCCTATGCTCCATCATCAATGCTTCTCTCAGTCAAGCCAGATGCCCAGCTGACTGGAAGACCTCTTATGTATCACCAGTGCCCAAGTCAACCAACCCACAATCCTTAACTCAGCTACGACCTATTGCAATCACCCCAATACCCAGCCTAATCTGTGAAAGTTTTGTGTTCGACTGGCTGGGCTTTTGCTGATATTGCAGGAGTCGTAGTAGACCCTCAGCAATTTGGCAACCTGAAAACTTCCTCCACCACTGACTGACTGTCTTGTCAGCTTTCTCGATTACATATACCGCCATCTCGAGAAACGAAAAACGTCTGTAGCTGTCGCCTTCATTGATTTCACTAAAGCGTTCGACCTAGTCGACCACAATATAATCATCAACTAAGCTATTGACCTCGGGCTTCGGAGAAGTCTTATTATACCAGGGCTTACAGACTTCCTCAGTGACCGACGCCAAGCTGTACGCTTCCGAGGGGCTGGCTGTCTCCACCTTTCAGTCACTCACCTGTGGCGTCCCCCAAGGCACCAAGATGGGACCACTCTGCTTCCTTATGCTCATCAATGATGCCCTAAGAGAAACCCCTGCTCGCTGGAAATATGTCGACGACTCCACCATTGGGATCAGCGTCAACAATTCTGCTCCAAACTATACCGCCCTTCATGATTTATTGAACAGTCTCCAAAACTGGGCCACCAACAACCATGGTTATGCACATCAACCTCTCCTCCGACATTGTCCCACCTCCTTCCATTACTCTAGGTCTGACCACACTCCAGGTTTTAGATTCCACGAAGCTCCTCGGCGTCAACATAGACAACAAACTAAATTAGAAACCACACGTCAGTGAAGTTATCAAATCCTCCAGTTTCCGTCTCCACCTCCTACGCCGACTCAAGTCCCTCGGTGTTCCTGCACACGAGCTCCTCAGTGTTTACACAACATTCATACTTCCCAAGCTCACCTGGTCTTCCTCCCTAAATGCCACACAACGTAAACACCTAGAAAAAGTGCAAAAGAGGCCATGCAAGATTATTCTCTACCCTTCCTACTCCACATATCAAGAAGCGCTCAACACACTGACCGACCCTTTAGACTCTCACTGACCATCACCACGACCTCATCTGCAAATTTGGTAAGAAGCTTCTACACCATCCCCGACACCGGCTCCTACTACCACCTGAGATCCCTAGTCCGAGAATTGCTCTTCGACACCACAACCGCATCCAGCCCAGCCCATACGTGCACGAACTGATCGCTATAAGAACAGCCCAGTCCCAACCATTGTAAAAATTATCGATAACTTGTAATAAATCAGTGTACTTACTCCCAGTAAACACTACTCCTTGCACTGTCACTATGTTGAAATGAACTGTAGTTTGAGCTTTTCCCCAGCTAGTTATTATATGTCTTATTTTAAAAGTCACGCATTGTATTATTTGTAATTGTAACCCATTCTCAAATATGTAACTGTATATTTTCAGCCTTCATGCCAAGCTCTTTCAATAAACCGTTAATTATTATTATTATTATTATTATTTATAAGGTTGTCCATACCAACTCACCTCTGAACCTCCTCCCCACCGGACTAACGCTCTTGCCATAAGGTACTCATTCTACATTTTGGCAAAGGAATGGAACCAGTGATGAATAGTGGTGAACAGTGCTTAACTCAGTGAAAAACAACTCGGCAGTTGAGTCTTACCCAAGCTAGCTAACCAGCTTCACACAGTGAGGTCCCAGGTACCCGGTTATACTTCCCCTGAGACTCCACGATAGAGAGGCCTGGGACCACACCTCACCCACTTGAATGAGTGAGTCATGTCGACCACGTGGTGTCCCCAAGATGCTACGACACCACGTAGTGAATGTTTGGCTACAGCATCATCATGTGAAGTTCCTCATAACACCATCTGTGAGGTAACTGCTACATCATCAGGCCCCTCATAACGCCATCTGTGAGGGAGTTACTACACCACGTGTCTGGTGTTCAACACCTCACCTTACATGATCTACGCGTGCAAACATTAATCTGTATGTTCACTGTGTGCTCCTTCACCTTTCTCTAATGAGGGCTTTTTTTAAACCACCAATTTATGATGTACTAAGTCATTTGTGTCCAATGTATACTTTCGAAAAGCCCTTGTTTGGGGAAGGTAGGAGAGAGTAGTCGTCATTATTGTCCCAGCCACATTATTTATTTCTATATATAAGTAATGCAGGCTGGTTTTTAAATACCTCAATCCCCTAACGGTGCCGTTTGTATATTAAGAAATACCGAAGCCATACAGTACAACACCAGCGAATATGAAGTATCACTGTAACCGGCAACTGTTACTCACTCATACCTACATACATATAGAGAGTCTTTACAGAATGATAGCAGACACGAGGAAGACGAACAACAAGAGGAGAAGAGTTAGAAGAAAATCAACTTCAAGCTAAGAAGAAGAATACCAAGACATTTCCTCCAAACACGAAAACAACACACACAATCAAGCCGACCAAACACTGAGAAATCCATGGCGGAACCCAATATGCACCGGACGCTTGACTCACCTCTATCCTGCCGCATTCAGGCGAGTTACGTTAAAGTCCTCACGCAGTTGCTTAGCCACTGCACCTTATTCTCCTCCTCCTAAAATTCACTTCAATCCCCCTGCCACTAGCATGTTGTGCGCGTATGTATGTATGTATGCATGAATGATAACTGCAACTTTATATTAGAAAAACTCATTACCTACTGAAGTAATATAGTGCGGTTAGTTATGTCAGCGTTAGATAGATTAGTAACCAGCATTGCTACATTTCGTGAGGTTCGGTGACGCTACAGGAAGTTAGGTGAGGTACCTGGAGGTTAGGTGAATGTTGACTGACTGACTGACAATTATTAGGAAGTGGTTCCAACACGTTCACAAACAACCTATACTCATACCACAAGTCCAGAATTAGAGAGGATCATGTTATTGGATATATTTTCAACGATTTACTCAGTGTCTAACCAACTCTTTTGCGATTTAAATGTGGACCTAAAATTAGGTCCGTATATTTGTTTGTCGTGGTGGTGGTGGTGGTGGTGGTGGTGTGCGCCCGTCCATCAGGTTGATTAACCACCAAAACCATAAAGGGTGCGGCCCTGCCGTTTCAGGGCATACACCACATCCATGGCGGTGACGGTCTTCCTTTTTGCGTGCTCGGTGTAGGTGACGGCGTCACGGATGACGGTCTCCAGAAACACCTTGAGGACGCCGCGGGTCTCCTCGTAGATGAGGCCGGATATACGTTTAACACCTCCACGCCGAGCTAGACGACGAATGGCGGGCTTGGTGATACCCTGGATGTTGTCACGAAGCACCTTACGATGACGCTTGGCGCCACCCTTTCCAAGTCCCTTGCCTCCTTTGCCTCGTCCAGTCATGTTGTTGTGGATGCTACTACAGGTGGTCCTGGTGTGGCTTCGCCCACGGTTTGGTGGGAGTAGGTGGCGTGCTGTGGACGCAGCGGTAGTATCGTTCATCCAAGGCCGTCCCTCCCTCTTGGAGGTGGGGCGTAGCTTGCGGATGACGCATGCGGCACTCGTGGCCAATGAGGTGGCCACTGAGGTGGAGAATGTCTGTATATAAGCCCGCCCGCCTGCCGGGCCGCCCGTATTGACTATTTCGTCGTCGAGATGGCCCGTACTAAACAGACTGCCCGCAAGTCCACTGGAGGCAAGGCTCCACGGAAGAAGCTTGCCACCAAGGCAGCTCGCAAGTCCGCCCCAGCCACCGGTGGTGTCAAGAAGCCCCATCGTTACAGGCCCGGAACCGTCGCCCTTCGTGAGATCCGTCGTTACCAGAAGAGCACAGAGCTACTCATCAGGAAGCTGCCCTTCCAGCGCCTGGTGCGTGAGATCGCCCAGGATTTCAAGACTGACCTGCGCTTCCAGTCGTCTGCCGTCATGGCTCTGCAGGAAGCCTCTGAGGCTTACCTGGTGGGTCTTTTCGAGGACACCAACCTGTGTGCCATTCACGCCAAGCGCGTTACCATCATGCCTAAGGACATCCAGCTGGCCCGGCGCATCCGCGGAGAGCGTGCTTAAGTCCTCTTCCTTGGGGAAAAAGAAAAAGCACAACAAAACCTACCAGACATCTATAACGCGGCCCTTCTCAGGGCCAAAGAACTGTTCTGAAGATAATTGTCATGACAATCGAAATGGTTGGTGGTAGGAGAGCGTTAATTTCGGTTACCCAAATCGCCTAACGGTAAGTTGGTAACATTCGTGCAGGCACGAATGTATAGTAGGTCATCAATTCGGGAGGTGGGTGGGTGCAACAAACAAGAGCTAGTAACAAATAAATATATAAAGAATAAGTAAGTAAATAAATAAATAAAATAAAAGAAAATACAATAAAATAAAAGAAAATACAATAAAATACAATAAAATAAAATAAATTGTTTACATGAATTAGGCGTGCTGCAAACATGAAATGAAGCCCAAACACACTCCATGTATGTCACTTTGCAGTGGGTGTAAAAGTACTCCACGCAGAATTTATTTATTTATTTATTATGTTTCGATTTAGTCCGGTTTCTACGCCAATAGAGAATGCAGATTATTATAATTTTTTTTTTTTTTTATTTCCCTCTCAATATATCACTGTCGGTAACTGTCTCTTTAACATGTAACTGTGGCTCCGATGGAGCCGATTAAGTTGTAGTAGTGGGATGGCGTGTTTGTTGTGCACAAGTAACCTCTTACTTGGAAGAGGTGTACTTGGTGACAGCCTTGGTGCCCTCAGACACGGCATGCTTGGCCAGTTCACCGGGCAGCAAGAGTCGGACAGCTGTCTGGATTTCCCGACTTGTAATGGTGGAGCGTTTGTTGTAGTGCGCCAGGCGGGAAGCCTCGGCAGCGATGCGCTCGAAGATGTCGTTCACGTAAGAGTTCATGATGGACATAGCTTTGGAGGAGACTCCTGTGTCGGGGTGCACTTGCTTCAGTACCTTGTAGATGTAGATGCTGTAGCTTTCCTTCCTCCTGCGCTTCTTCTTCTTGTCACCCTTGGCAATGGCCTTCTGGGCCTTTCCAGCCTTCTTGGCAGCCTTTCCGGAAGTTTTGGGAGGCATGGCGGCACAGTTACTCGTGGCGCGGAGCGAGAGAATTGAAAACTGGCCCGACTAACTTTTCCTTATATACCGAGCGGGCCGCTCAGGATCAGACTGGCTGCAGCTACGGCTCTCTTACATTGGTTGGGTTCGCGAGACGGCCACCTGGCCTGATCCTGAGCTTGGTATAAAAGACCAAGGTGGCGGGCGGAAATTTAACTCCTATCACGAAAAGCAGCAGCAGCAACATGTCAGGACGCGGCAAGGGAGGCAAGGTGAAGGGCAAGTCAAAGTCCCGTTCTAGCAAGGCCGGACTCCAGTTCCCCGTGGGTAGGATCCACCGTCTCTTGCGTAAAGGCAACTATGCTGAGCGTGTTGGTGCAGGTGCCCCTGTGTACCTTGCAGCCGTCATGGAGTACCTGGCAGCAGAAGTGCTCGAGCTGGCCGGTAACGCCGCCCGCGACAACAAGAAGACCCGCATTATCCCGCGTCATCTTCAGCTTGCCATTCGCAATGACGAGGAGCTGAACAAGCTCCTATCTGGAGTCACCATTGCCCAAGGGGGTGTCCTTCCTAACATCCAAGCTGTGCCCCTCCCCAAGAAGACAGAGAAGAAATAAGAACCCAAGGTTCGTTCACACAAGACAACCTAACCAAACAGGCTCCTTCCCGGGCCGGTTTGTGAGGCCTGGGGTGGGGGACTTAAACGGGACTTAGAAGGGCGCAGAAGCAGCAGCAGCAGCAAGGGAGGCGACCTTATTTTCACTCTGGTTCATTGACAGTACACATTTACAAGCAGCATACATTGGAGTCATATTGTAATTGTAGACTAATCAGTGTGGGCTAGCTAGCCAATTTGGGATAGAGAGCAAGAATGTAATGTCCTCAATGAAGTAATGACATAGTTCAAGATACAATAAGTGAGGTGGCCTGAAGTCTTTGACAGTGTCACATTCAATAATATAGTGCTTTAAAGGTGTATCACAAAGTTTACATGCTGAGTGTTCCGGTATGGGTACAGCGTGACTAACTTGCCAGATGTGTCTGTATCCTAACCTAATTCTGGCCACGACTACATCACACAGGCAAGTTGTTTGGACACTCTTCCTAGCCCCCTTGGTCCCTGTTCACCTACCTACTGTAGCAGTAAGTAGGTACCTGTTGTAAATCGAAAGGTTGCCAATTCGTAATCAGGGAAAGTTGATTGAGCTTCTAAACTTGAACTGACATAATCCGAGGAGTGGTGATCCGAGGATCACAGACACTATCTCTCCCACTACAAATCCCTTCCTAACCTCCTGCTCCTTCCTCTGTCCTCCCCAAATTTAACCATGCTATCGCAAAGGTAATAATACAGGTAGAGACAACAACATATTTTCCTATTGTCTTATTATATATTAATAACAGAAACGCTGCCGCCATCCCGGAGGCTATACATTGTCTCACTGTTCATTACCTCCACAATTCTTCCTCTTACTTCTTCTTCCATCAATACTTTATTAACGGTGTATGTAAGTTTCACCATGTATTGCACTACAGCGGTAGAGCAAAGTATATTTTGTTAGCAATAAACCAAAAGCATATTTTATGGCCTAATCATCACTACATAGAACACCACCCATAAAGCATGATACTAGTAGACCACAAACTGCTATAAACACCCAAAGCATATTTTATTGCCTAATCATCACTACATAGAACACCACTCATAAAGCATGATACTATTAGACCACAAACTGCTATAAACCCCAATAATATAATAGACTATACTAGTGACTATAATTGTGTTACCCAATATTTTACGAAATAATACTATAAAACATAATAATAAACACACTATTAGTGTATATTAGTTGAATGCACAATCTGATGAGAAGTAAAAAAAAAAACAACAACATAACAATAACCTATAAAGAGTGTAGAGTATTTTTGTGCAAACTATTATACTAGTAGATGGTCTAAGATAACTGTATGTGAAGGAAAAGGTGTGCTCTCCACTCAAACTTTCTTTTTATGAAATCTCCAACTCCCCAGCTGAGCGGTACGCCCAATGGGAAACAAAACGTGGCACATAACACGCCGCCCGCCAGCTCTGGCTCGGTGAATAGGAATCAGTAATCGGGCGGAGTATAAACAACACCGCCGCCAATGTGCTCCTCCCATCTCTGAGGAAATCTGGTGGGCAACTTAGTATTATATTAGTATGTAATAATAATAACAATAATAAAAATAATAATAATAATAATAATAATACTAATAATAATAAGAATAATAATAATATTAATAATAATAATATTAATAATAATAACATGCAATTACATTTTATAACACATACTAACAAAATAGTGTATAGCCTACTATACTTAACTATAATAGGTTAGGTTGCGTAGGAGGATCTAAAAAGTACAGTAGTATATACACACACACACACACATACATATAGACAACAAACTAAATTAGAAACCACACGTCAGTGAAGTTATCAAATCCTCCAGTTTCCGTCTCCACCTCCTACGCCGACTCAAGTCCCTCGGTGTTCCTGCACACGAGCTCCTCAGTGTTTACACAACATTCATACTTCCCAAGCTCACCTGGTCTTCTTCCCTAAATGCCACACAACGTAAACACCTAGAAAAAGTGCAAAAGAGGCCATGCAAGATTATTCTCTACCCTTCCTACTCCACATATCAAGAAGCGCTCAACACACTGACCGACCCTTTAGACTCTCACTGACCATCACCACGACCTCATCTGCAAATTTGGTAAGAAGCTTCTACACCATCCCCGACACCGGCTCCTACTACCACCTGAGATCCCTAGTCCGAGAATTGCTCTTCGACACCACAACCGCATCCAGCCCATACGTGCACGAACTGATCTCTATAAGAACAGCCCAGTCCCAACCATTGTAAAAATTATCGATAACTTGTAATAAATCAGTGTACTCACTCCCAGTAAACACGACTCCTTGCACTGTCACTATGTTGAAATGAACTGTAGTTTGAGCTTTTCCCCAGCTAGTTATTATATGTCTTATTTGTGTCACTCATGTTACTTGTATATTATTTGTAATTCGTAACCCATTCCCCAAATATGTAACTGTATATTTTCAGCCTTCTGGCTGCCAAGCACTTTCAATAAACCGTTAATTATTATTATTATTATTATTATTTATATGTTGGCCCATACCAACTCACTCCCCTGAACCCTCCTCCCCACCGGACTATCAACAAGTTCTTGCCATAAGGTACTATCTCATTTGGCAAAGGAATGGAACCAGTGATGAATAGTGGTGAACAGTGCTTAACTCAGTGAAAAACAACTCGGCAGTTGAGTCTTACCCAAGCTAGCTAACCACCTTCACACAGTGAGGTCCCAGGTACCCAGTTATACTTCCCCTGAGACTCCACGATAGAGAGGCCTGGGACCACACCTCACCCACTTGAATGAGTGAGTCATGTGGACCACGTGGTGTCCCCAAGATGCTACGACACCACGTAGTGAATGTTTTGCTACAGCATCATCATGTGAAGTTCCTCATAACACCATCTGTGAGGTAACTGCTACATCATCAGGCCCCTCATAACGCCATCTGTGAGGGAGTTACTACACTACGTGTCTGGTGTTCAACACCTCACCTTACATGATCTATGCGTGCAAACATTAATCTGTATGTTCACTGTGTGCTCCTTCACCTTTCTCTAATGAGGGCTTTTGTTAAACCACCAATGTATGTACTAAGTCAATTGTGTCCAATGTATACTTTCGAAAAGCCCTTGTTTGGGTTAGGTAGGAGAGAGTAGTCGTCATTATTGTCCAAGCCACATTATTTATTTCTATATATAAGTAATGTAGGCTGGTTTTTAAATACCTCAATCCCCTAACGGTGCCGTTTGTATATTAAGAAATACCGAAGCCATACAGTACAACACCAGCGAATATGAAGTATCACTGTAACCGGCAACTGTTACTCACTCATACCTACATACATATATAGAGTCTTTACAGAATGATAGCAGACACGGGGAAGACGAACAACAAGAGGAGAAGAGTTAGAAGAAAATCAACTTCAAGCTAAGAAGAAGAATACCAAGACATTTCCTCCAAACAAGAAAACAACACACACACAATCAAGCCGACCAAACACTGAGAAACCATGGCGGAACCCAACATGCACCGGACGCTTGACCTGACTCTATCCTGCCGCATCCAGGCGAGTTGCTGCTTAAAGTCCCTCACGCAAGCGCTGTTTAGCCACTGCACCTATTCTATCCTCCTAAAATTCACTTCAATCCCCCCTGCCACTAGCATGTTATGTATGTATGTATGTATGTATGTATGTATGTATGTATGAATGAATGCTAACTGCAACTTTGCGTATTAAAACTCATTACTCTTACCGAAGTAATATAGTGCGTGGTTATGTTATGTCATGTTAGGATAGATTATAAACTACATTGGGTTACATTTCGTGAGGTTCGGTGACGCTACAGGAAGTTAGGTGAGGTACCTGGAGGTTAGGTGAATGTTGACTGACTGACTGACTGACAATTATTAGGAAGTGGTTCCAACACGTTCACACACAACCTATACTCATACCACAAGTCCAGAATTAGAGAGGATCATGTTATTGGATATATTTTCAACGATTTACTCAGTGTCTAACCAACTCTTTAGCGATTTAAATGTGGACCTAAAATTAGGTCCGTATATTTGTTTGTCGTGGTGGTGGTGGTGGTGTGCGCCCGTCCATCAGGTTGATTAACCACCAAAACCATAAAGGGTGCGGCCCTGCCGTTTCAGGGCATAAACCACATCCATGGCGGTGACGGTCTTCCTTTTTGCGTGCTCGGTGTAGGTGACGGCGTCACGGATGACGTTCTCCAGAAACACCTTGAGGACGCCGCGGGTCTCCTCGTAGATGAGGCCGGATATACGTTTAACACCTCCACGCCGAGCTAGACGACGAATGGCGGGCTTGGTGATACCCTGGATGTTGTCACGAAGCACCTTACGATGACGCTTGGCGCCACCCTTTCCAAGTCCCTTGCCTCCTTTGCCTCGTCCAGTCATGTTGTTGTGGTTGCTACTACAGGTGGTCCTGGTGTGGCTTCGCCCACGGTTTGGTGGGAGTAGGTGGCGTGCTGTGGACGCAGCGGTAGTATCGTTCATCCAAGGCCGTCCCTCCCTCTTGGAGGTGGGGCGTAGCTTGCGGATGACGCATGCGGCACTCGTGGCCAATGAGGTGGCCACTGAGGTGGAGAATGTCTGTATATAAGCCCGCCCGCCTGCCGGGCCGCCCGTATTGACTATTTCGTCGTCGAGATGGCCCGTACTAAACAGACTGCCCGCAAGTCCACTGGAGGCAAGGCTCCACGGAAGCAGCTTGCCACCAAGGCAGCTCGCAAGTCCGCCCCAGCCACCGGTGGTGTCAAGAAGCCCCATCGTTACAGGCCCGGAACCGTCGCCCTTCGTGAGATCCGTCGTTACCAGAAGAGCACAGAGCTACTCATCAGGAAGCTGCCCTTCCAGCGCCTGGTGCGTGAGATCGCCCAGGATTTCAAGACTGACCTGCGCTTCCAGTCGTCTGCCGTCATGGCTCTGCAGGAAGCCTCTGAGGCTTACCTGGTGGGTCTTTTCGAGGACACCAACCTGTGTGCCATTCACGCCAAGCGCGTTACCATCATGCCCAAGGACATCCAGCTGGCCCGGCGCATCCGCGGAGAGCGTGCTTAAGTCCTCTTCCTTGGGGAAAAAGAAAAAGCACAACAAAACCTACCAGACATCTATAACTCGGCCCTTCTCAGGGCCAAAGAACTGTTCTGAAGATAATTTTCATGACAATCGAAATGGTTGGTGGTAGGAGAGCGTTAATTTCGGTTACCCAAATCGCCTAACGGGAAGTTGGTAACATTCGTGCAGGCACGATTGTATAGTAGGTCATCAATTCGGGAGGTGGGTGCAACAAACAAGAGCTAGTAACAAATAAAGATATAAACAATAAATAAATAAATAAATAAATAACTAAGATAAAATAAAATAAAATAAAATAAATTGTTTACATGAAATAGGCGTGCTGCAAACAAGAAATGAAGCCCAAACACACTCCAGGTATGTCACTTTGCAGTGGGTGTGAAACTACTCCACGCAGAATTTATTTATTTATTTATAATGTTTCGATTTAGTCCTGTTTCTACGCCAATAGAGAATGCAGATTATTATAATTTTTTTTTATTTATTTCCCTCTCAATATATCACTGTCGGTAACTGTCTCTTTAACATGTAACTGTGGCTCCGAAGGAGCCGATTAAGTTGTAGTAGTGGGATGGCGTGTTTTTTGTGCACAAGTAACCTCTTACTTGGAAGAGGTGTACTTGGTGACAGCCTTGGTGCCCTCAGACACGGCATGCTTGGCCAGTTCACCGGGCAGCAAGAGTCGGACAGCTGTCTGGATTTCCCGACTTGTAATGGTGGAGCGTTTGTTGTAGTGCGCCAGGCGGGAAGCCTCGGCAGCGATGCGCTCGAAGATGTCGTTCACGAAAGAGTTCATGATGGACATAGCTTTGGAGGAGACTCCTGTGTCGGGGTGCACTTGCTTCGGTACCTTGTAGATGTAGATGCTGTAGCTTTCCTTCCTCCTGCGCTTCTTCTTCTTGTCACCCTTGGCAATGGCCTTCTGGGCCTTTCCAGCCTTCTTGGCAGCCTTTCCGGAAGTTTTGGGAGGCATGGCGGCACAGTTACTCGTGGCGCGGAGCGAGAGAATTGAAAACTGGCCCGACTAACTTTTCCTTATATACCGAGCGGGCCGCTCAGGATCAGACTGGCTGCAGCTACGGCTCTCTCACATTGGTTGGGTCCGCGAGACGGCCACCTGGCCTGATCCTGAGCTTGGTATAAAAGACCAAGGTGGCGGGCGGAAATTTAACTCCTATCACGAAAAGCAGCAGCAGCAACATGTCAGAGCCAGCGGCAAGAGGCAAGGTGAAGGCAAATCAAAGATCCCCGTTCTGGCAGGGGACCCGGACTCCGATTCCCCGTGGGTAGGATCCACCGTCTCTTGCGTAAAGGCAACTATGCTGAGCGTGTTGGTGCAGGTGCACCTGTGTACCTTGCAGCCGTCATGGAGTACCTGGCAGCAGAAGTGCTCGAGCTGGCCGGTAACGCCGCCCGCGACAACAAGAAGACCCGCATTATCCCGCGTCATCTTCAGCTTGCCATTCGCAATGACGAGGAGCTGAACAAGCTCCTGTCTGGAGTCACCATTGCCCCAGGGGGTGTCCTTCCTAACATCCAAGCTGTGCTCCTCCCCAAGAAGACAGAGAAGAAATAAGAACCCAAGGTTCGTTCACACAAGACAACCTAACCAAACAGGCTCCTTTCGGAGCCACAGGATATCACTTAAAGAGAGAAATATACGACATCAACGTTTTGCAGGATAACACTCTGTGGAAATTGAGTGTAAATGTTTTTGAATGGTGTAGATGTGAAGGGGTACTGCGGGGGCCTGGGGTGGGGGACTTAAACGGGACTTAGAAGGGCGCAGAAGCAGCAGCAGCAGCAAGGGAGGCGACCTTATTTTCACTCTGGTTCATTGACATTACACATTTACCAGCAGCATACATTGGAGTCATATTGTAATTGTAGACTAATCAGTGTGGGCTAGCTAGCTAGCCAATTTGGGATAAACAGCAAGAATGTAATGTCCTCAATGAAGTAATGACATAGTTCAAGATACAATAAGTGAGGTGGCCTGAAGTCTTTGACAGTGTCACATTCAATAATATAGTGCTTTAAAGGTGTATCACAAAGTTTACATGCTGAGTGTTCCGGTATGGGTACAGCGTTACTAACTTGCCAGATGTGTCTGTATCCTAACCTAATTCTGGCCACGACTACATCACACAGGCAGGCAGGAGCAAGTTGTTTGGACACTCTTCCTAGCCCCCTTGGTCCCTGTTCACCTACCTACTGTAGCAGTAAGTAGGTACCTGTTGTAAATCGAAAGGTTGCCAATTCGTATTCAGGGAAAGTTGTTGGAGCTTCTAAACTTGAACTGACACAATCCGAGGAGTGGTGACCCGAGGATCACAGACACTATCTCTCCCACTACAAATCCCTTCCTAACCTCCTGCTCCTTCCTAACCTCCTGCTCCTTCCTATGTCCTCCCAAAATTGAACCATGCTATCGCAAAGGTACTAATACAGGTAGAGACAACAACATATTTTCCTATTGTCTTATTATATATTAATAACAGAAACGCTGCCGCCATCCCGGAGGCTATACATTGTCTCACTGTTCATTACCTCCACAATTCTTCCTCTTACTTCTTCTTCCATCAATACTTTATTAACGGTGTATGTAAGTTTCACCATGTATTGCACTACAGCGGTAGAGCAAAGTATATTTTGTTAGCAATAAACCAAAAGCATATTTTATGTCCTAATCATCACTACATAGAACACCACCCATAAAGCATGATACTAGTAGACCACAAACTGCTATAAACACCCCAAAGCATATTTGGCCACTAATCATCACCATAGAACACACTCATAAAGCATGAAAATGCTAACAGACCCCAAACTACTATAAAGCCCCAATAGCCAATAGACTACTGAAATGACTATAATTGTGTTACCCCAATATTTTGCAAAATAATGCTATAAAACATAATAATAAACACACTATTAGTGTATATTAGTTAGACACACAATCTGATGAAAGTAAAAAAAAAAACAACCTTTATAACAATAACCCATAAAAGTGTAGAAATATTTTTGCAAGCCTATTATACTAGTAGATGGTCTAAGATAACTGTATGTGAAGGAAAAGGTGTGCTCTCCACTCAAACTTTCTTTTTATGAAATCTCCAACTCCCCAGCTGAGCGGTACGCCCAATGGGAAACAAAACGTGGCACATAACACGCCGCCCGCCAGCTCTGGCTCGGTGAATAGGAATCAGTAATCGGGCGGATTATAAACAACACCGCCGCCAATGTGCTCCTCCCATCTCTGAGGAAATCTGGTGGGCAACTTAGTATTATATTAGTATGTAATAATAATAACAATAATAAAAATAATAATAATAATAATAATAATACTAATAATAATAAGAATAATAATAATATTAATAATAATAATATTAATAATAATAACATGAAATTTCATTTTATAACACATACTAACAAAATAGTGTATAGCCTACTACTATACTTAACGCTGTAATAGAGTTGGAATTTGCATGGGAGGATCTAAAAAAGTGCAGTAGTATATACACACACACACACATACTATGAACCAACAAATAAATTTAGAAACACCGTCAGTGAAGTTCTTCAAATCACTCGGTTTCACGTCTCCACACTCTCTCCGCTTGAACTCAAGTCCTCAGTATTCCTGCTTTGAACTCCATCAAATTATTTCCCAACATTCATACTTCCAAAGCTCACCTGGTCTTCTTCCTAAATACTTTTAGCATAAACACCTAGAAAAAGTGCAAAAGAGCCATACCCAGTTATTCTCCTTCACTACTCCACATATCAAGGCGCTCAACACACTGACTGCGACCCTTTGGAGCTCTCATGGCCATCACCACGACCTCATCTGCCGATTTGGTAGGCTTCTACACCATCTAAACACCGGCTCCTTTCTACCTAAGATCCCTAGTCAAGGTGCTCTTCGACACCACAACCGCATCCAGCCCATACGTGCACGAACTGATCGCTATAAGAACAGCCCAGTCCCAACCATTGTAAAAATTATCGATAACTTGTAATAAATCAGTGTACTCACTCCCAGTAAACACTACTCCTTGCACTGTCACTATGTTGAAATGAACTGTAGTTTGAGCTTTTCCCCAGCTAGTTATTATATGTCTTATTTGTGTCACTCATGTTACTTGTATATTATTTATAATTCGTAACCCATTCCCCAAATATGTAACTGTATATTTTCAGCCTTCTGGCTCCATAGCACTTCAATAAACCGTTAATTATTATTATTATTATTATTATTATTTTATATATTGGCCCATACCAACTCCTCCTAGACCTCCTCCCCACGGACTATCTCAACAAATTCTTGCCAGGTACTACCTCATTTGGCAAAGAATGGAACAATGATAGTAGTGACAGTACTTAACTCAGTGAAAAACAACTCGGCAGTTGAGTCTTACCCAAGCTAGCTAACCACCTTCACACAGTGAGGTCCCAGGTACCCGGTTATACTTCCCCTGAGACTCCACGATAGAGAGGCCTGGTACCACACCTCACCCACTTGAATGAGTGAGTCATGTGGACCACGTGGTGTCCCCAAGATGCTACGACACCACGTAGTGAATGTTTTGCTACAGCATCATCATGTGAAGTTCCTCATAACACCATCTGTGAGGTAACTGCTACATCATCAGGCCCCTCATAACGCCATCTGTGAGGGAGTTACTACACTACGTGTCTGGTGTTCAACACCTCACCTTACATGATCTATGCGTGCAAACATTAATCTGTATGTTCACTGTGTGCTCCTTCACCTTTCTCTAATTAGGGCTTTTGTTAAACCACCAATGTATGTACTAAGTCAATTGTGTCCAATGTATACTTTCGAAAAGCCCTTGTTTGGGTTAGGTAGGAGAGAGTAGTCGTCATTATTGTCCAAGCCACATTATTTATTTCTATATATAAGTAATGTAGGCTGGTTTTTAAATACCTCAATCCCCTAACGGTGCCGTTTGTATATTAAGAAATACCGAAATACCTGCAATTTGTACTGGCGAATACCAAGTATCACCAACAACCGGCAGCTGTTACTCACTCTTACCTACCTTTATATATAAGTCTTTTACAGTGCTTGGCAGGGAGCGAACAACAAGGAGGAGAAAGAGTTAGAAAATCAACTTCAAGCTGAAGAAGAATGCCAGACATTTCCTCAAACAAGAAAACAACACACACACACAATCAAGCCGACCAAACACTGAGAAACCATGGCGGACCCCAACATGCACCGGACGCTTGACCTGACTCTATCCTGCCGCATCCAGGCGAGTTGCTGCTTAAAGTCCCTCACGCAAGCGCTGTTTAGCCACTGCACCTATTCTATCCTCCTAAAATTCACTTCAATCCCCCCTGCCACTAGCATGTTATGTATGTATGTATGTATGTATGTATGAATGAATGCTAACTGCAACTTTGCGTATTAAAACTCATTACTCTTACCGAAGTAATATAGTGCGTGGTTATGTTATGTCATGTTAGGATAGATTATAAACTACATTGGGTTACATTTCGTGAGGTTCGGTGACGCTACAGGAAGTTAGGTGAGGTACCTGGAGGTTAGGTGAATGTTGACTGACTGACTGACAATTATTAGGAAGTGGTTTCAACACGTTCACGCACAACCTATACTCATACCACAAGTCCAGAATTAGAGAGGATCATGTTATTGGATATATTTTCAACGATTTACTCAGTGTCTAACCAACTCTTTAGCGATTTAAATGTGGACCTAAAATTAGGTCCGTATATTTGTTTGTCGTGGTGGTGGTGGTGGTGTGCGCCCGTCCATCAGGTTGATTAACCACCAAAACCATAAAGGGTGCGGCCCTGCCGTTTCAGGGCATACACCACATCCATGGCGGTGACGGTCTTCCTTTTTGCGTGCTCGGTGTAGGTGACGGCGTCACGGATGACGTTCTCCAGAAACACCTTGAGGACGCCGCGGGTCTCCTCGTAGATGAGGCCGGATATACGTTTAACACCTCCACGCCGAGCTAGACGACGAATGGCGGGCTTGGTGATACCCTGGATGTTGTCACGAAGCACCTTACGATGACGCTTGGCGCCACCCTTTCCAAGTCCCTTGCCTCCTTTGCCTCCTCCAGTCATGTTGTTGTGGTTGCTACTACAGGTGGTCCTGGTGTGGCTTCGCCCACGGTTTGGTGGGAGTAGGTGGCGTGCTGTGGACGCAGCGGTAGTATCGTTCATCCAAGGCCGTCCCTCCCTCTTGGAGGTGGGGCGTAGCTTGCGGATGACGCATGCGGCACTCGTGGCCAATGAGGTGGCCACTGAGGTGGCGAATGTCTGTATATAAGCCCGCCCGCCTGCCAGGCCGCCCGTATTTACTATTTCGTCGTCGAGATGGCCCGTACTAAACAGACTGCCCGCAAGTCCACTGGAGGCAAGGCTCCACGGAAGCAGCTTGCCACCAAGGCAGCTCGCAAGTCCGCCCCAGCCACCGGTGGTGTCAAGAAGCCCCATCGTTACAGGCCCGGAACCGTCGCCCTTCGTGAGCTCCGTCGTTACCAGAAGAGCACAGAGCTACTCATCAGGAAGCTGCCCTTCCAGCGCCTGGTGCGTGAGATCGCCCAGGATTTCAAGACTGACCTGCGCTTCCAGTCGTCTGCCGTCATGTCTCTGCAGGAAGCCTCTGAGGCTTACCTGGTGGGTCTTTTCGAGGACACCAACCTGTGTGCCATTCACGCCAAGCGCGTTACCATCATGCCCAAGGACATCCAGCTGGCCCGGCGCATCCGCGGAGAGCGTGCTTAAGTCCTCTTCCTTGGGGAAAAACAAAAAGCACAACAAAACCTACCAGACATCTATAACTCGGCCCTTCTCAGGGCCAAAGAACTGTGCTGAAGATAATTTTCATGACAATCTAAATGGTTGGTGGTCGGAGAGCGTTAATTTCGGTTACCCAAATCGCCTAACGGTAAGTTGGTAACATTCGTGGAGGTACGATTGTATAGTAGGTCATCAATTCGGGAGGTGGGTGGGTGCAACAAACAAGAGCTAGTAACAAATAAATATATAAAGAATAAGTAAGTAAATAAATAACTAAAATAAAAGAAAATTCAATAAAATAATATAAAATAAATTGTTTACATGAAATAGGCGTGCTGCAAACAAGAAATGAAGCCCAAACACACTCCATGTATGTCACTTTGCAGTGGGTGTAAAAGTACTCCACGCAGAATTTATTTATTTATTTATTATGTTTCGATTTAGTCCTGTTTCTACGCCAATAGAGAATGCAGATTATTATAATTTTTTTTTATTTATTTCCCTCTCAATATATCACTGTCGGTAACTGTCTCTTTAACATGTAACTGTGGCTCCGATGGAGCCGATTAAGTTGTAGTAGTGGGATGGCGTGTTTGTTGTGCACAAGTAACCTCTTACTTGGAAGAGGTGTACTTGGTGACAGCCTTGGTGCCCTCAGACACGGCATGCTTGGCCAGTTCACCGGGCAGCAAGAGTCGGACAGCTGTCTGGATTTCCCGACTTGTAATGGTGGAGCGTTCGTTGTAGTGCGCCAGGCGGGAAGCCTCGGCAGCGATGCGCTCGAAGATGTCGTTCACGAAAGAGTTCATGATGGACATAGCTTTGGAGGAGACTCCTGTGTCGGGGTGCACTTGCTTCAGTACCTTGTAGATGTAGATGCTGTAGCTTTCCTTCCTCCTGCGCTTCTTCTTCTTGTCACCCTTGGCAATGGCCTTCTGGGCCTTTCCAACCTTCTTGGCAGCCTTTCCGGAAGTTTTGGGAGGCATGGCGGCACAGTTACTCGTGGCGCGGAGCGAGAGAATTGAAAACTGGCCCGACTAACTTTTCCTTATATACCGAGCGGGCCGCTCAGGATCAGACTGGCTGCAGCTACGGCTCTCTTACATTGGTTGGGTCCGCGAGACGGCCACCTGGCCTGATCCTGAGCTTGGTATAAAAGACCAAGGTGGCCCGAGGAAATTTAACTCCTATCACGAAAAGCAGCAGCAGCCACATGTCAGGACGCGGCAAGGGAGGCAAGGTGAAGGGCAAGTCAAAGTCCCGTTCTAGCAGGGCCGGACTCCAGTTCCCCGTGGGTAGGATCCACCGTCTCTTGCGTAAAGGCAACTATGCTGAGCGTGTTGGTGCAGGTGCACCTGTGTACCTTGCAGCCGTCATGGAGTACCTGGCAGCAGAAGTGCTCGAGCTGGCCGGTAACGCCGCCCGCGACAACAAGAAGACCCGCATTATCCCGCGTCATCTTCAGCTTGCCATTCGCAATGACGAGGAGCTGAACAAGCTCCTATCTGGAGTCACCATTGCCCAAGGGGGGGTCCTTCCTAACATCCAAGCTGTGCTCCTCCCCAAGAAGACAGAGAAGAAATAAGAACCCAAGGTTCGTTCACACAAGACAACCTAACCAAACAGGCTCCTTTCGGAGCCACAGGATATCACTTAAAGAGAGAAATATACGACATCAACGTTTTGCAGGATAACACTCTATTGTACGTCTAATTAGCATAGTATTGTGGAAATTGAGTGAAATTGTTTTTGAATGGTGTAGATGTGAAGGGGTACTGTGGGGGCCTGGGGTGGGGGACTTAAACGGGACTTAGAAGGGCGCAGAAGCAGCAGCAGCAGCAGCAGCAAGGGAGGCGACCTTATTTTCAGTCTGGTTCATTGACAGTACACATTTACCAGCAGCATATATAGGTCAGTGGCTCACATACATTGGTGTGGGCTAGCCAATTTGGGCTAAACAGCAAGAATGTAATGTCCTCAATGAAGTAATGACATAGTTCAAGATAGAATAAGTGAGGTGGCCTGAAGTCTTTGACAGTGTCACATTCAATAATATAGTGCTTTAAAGGTGTATCACAAAGTTTACATGCTGAGTGTTCCGGTATGGGTACAGCGTTACTAACTAGCCAGATATACATCTGTATCCTAACTTCAATTCTGGCCCACGACTGCACTGCATCACAGGCAAGTTGTTTGGACACTCTTCCTAGCCCCCTTGGTCCCTGTTCACCTACCTACTGTAGCAGTAAGTAGGTACCTGTTGTAAATCGAAAGGTTGCCAATTCGTAATCAGGGAAAGTTGATTGAGCTTCTAAACTTGAACTGACATAATCCGAGGAGTGGTGATCCGAGGATCACAGACACTATCTCTCCCACTACAAATCCCTTCCTAACCTCCTGCTCCTTCCTCTGTCCTCCCCAAATTTAACCATGCTATCGCAAAGGTAATAATACAGGTAGAGACAACAACATATTTTCCTATTGTCTTATTATATATTAATAACAGCAACGCTGCCGCCATCCCGGAGGCTATACATTGTCTCACTGTTCATTACCTCCACAATTCTTCCTCTTACTTCTTCTTCCATCAATACTTTATTAACGGTGTATGTAAGTTTCACCATGTATTGCACTACAGCGGTAGAGCAAAGTATATTTTGTTAGCAATAAACCAAAAGCATATTTTATGGCCTAATCATCACTACATAGAACACCACCCATAAAGCATGATACTAGTAGACCACAAACTGCTATAAACACCCAAAGCATATTTTATTGCCTAATCATCACTACATAGAACACCACTCATAAAGCATGATACTATTAGACCACAAACTGCTATAAACCCCAATAATATAATAGACTATACTAGTGACTATAATTGTGTTACCCAATATTTTACGAAATAATACTATAAAACATAATAATAAACACACTATTAATGTATATTAGTTGAATGCACAATCTGATGAGAAGTAAAAAAAAAAACAACAACATAACAATAACCTATAAAGAGTGTAGAGTATTTTTTTGCAAACTATTATACTAGTAGATGGTCTAAGATAACTGTATGTGAAGGAAAAGGTGTGCTCTCCACTCAAACTTTCTTTTTATGAAATCTCCAACTCCCCAGCTGAGCGGTACGCCCAATGGGAAACAAAACGTGGCACATAACACGCCGCCCGCCAGCTCTGGCTCGGTGAATAGGAATCAGTAATCGGGCGGAGTATAAACAACACCGCCGCCAATGTGCTCCTCCCATCTCTGAGGAAATCTGGTGGGCAACTTAGTATTATATTAGTATGTAATAATAATAACAATAATAAAAATAATAATAATAATAATAATAATACTAATAATAATAAGAATAATAATAATATTAATAATAATAATATTAATAATAATAACATGCAATTACATTTTATAACACATACTAACAAAATAGTATATAGCCTACTATACTTAACTATAATAGGTTAGGTTGCGTAGGAGGATCTAAAAAGTACAGTAGTATATACACACACACACACACATACATATAGACAACAAACTAAATTAGAAACCACACGTCAGTGAAGTTATCAAATCCGCCAGTTTCTGTCTCCACCTCCTACGCCGACTCAAGTCCCTCGGTGTTCCTGCACACGAGCTCCTCAGTGTTTACACAACATTCATACTTCCCAAGCTCACCTATGCCTCCTCCACCTGGTCTTCCTCCCTAAATGCCACACAACGTAAACACCTAGAAAAAGTGCAAAAGAGGCCATGCAAGATTATTCTCTACCCTTCCTACTCCACATATCAAGAAGCGCTCAACACACTGACCGACCCTTTAGACTCTCACTGACCATCACCCCGACCTCATCTGCAAATTTGGTAAGAAGCTTCTACACCATCCCCGACACCGGCTCCTACTACCACCTGAGATCCCTAGTCCGAGAATTGCTCTTCGACACCACAACCGCATCCAGCCCATACGTGCACGAACTGATCTCTATAAGAACAGCCCAGTCCCAACCATTGTAAAAATTATCGAT
>NW_024734159.1:0-22511 GCF_018991925.1 Homarus americanus | reverse complement strand
TATTACGGTATTGCTCTAATGGTAGACTCTGCCATATATGTATCAAAGTCCCAGGTTGATGATCTGACTTTCTGTTTCATTTACACACAATTGCAGGGTCTCAATTGTTTCTCTTTTACTATTGACAACACAACAGTCATATATTGTTTCCTTCACTGGTGATCGTTTTTAAAATTTGTATTTTTATGGTTCTTTATTATTATTATTATTATTATTATTATTATTATTATTATTATTATTATATTATTATTATTATTATTATTATTACATTTTCTCCCCAGGCCCGATGTCAGTGACTCCAGCCTGGTGGATCTAATCTCGTAAAAAAATACAAAAAATATAAAAACCAGTTGACGGGACATCTACTGTATGCGCCATGAAGCAACAGTAATCCACCTCTTCTCACACACACACACACACACACACACACACACACACAGGCTGAGGAGTAGTTGTGGGAGCAAGTGACAACGACCTGAGAGAAGGCAGACATGAGACCTCACTTGGATTACACAGTTCAGTTCTGGTCACCGTATTACAGAATGGATATAGAGTCCTGAAAGAATCAGAGGGATAATGAGGAATAATCCTGGGTATTAGGAACCTGAGTACAGAGACAGGTTAAAGATTTAATGCAGCTCCTCGAGAGATGTAGAGGAGGGGGCGATAGATGAGGTGTATAAATGGGAAGTTAGGGTTAAACAAAGGACATTACAAAGGTACTCAAACTATCCAACCAGGAGCGAACTCGTAACAATGGTTTTTAAATTAGACAAATTTAGATTTAGGTCGCGAAATAGGAAAACACTGGTTTGGAAATAGAATAGTGGACGAGTGGAACAAGTTACTAAACATCATCATTAACTCTAATACGCTGGATAGCTTCAAACATAGGTTGGGTGGATATATGAGCAATAGGGTTGGGTGTAAATGGGACTGCCCAGTATGGCCTGGCTGTGCAGTGTCTCCAGCTCCTATGTTCTAACAGGTGACTTATGTGTGGTGGTGGTGAGGCGCCTGGATATAACTGTGACAGGTGGTGCAAGGTCTACCCAGGGCCAGGTGGGTGGTGGGTGGGTGGGGTGAGTGGGTGGGTGAGAAGTTATATAGTGGTGGGGTGTGAGGGGAGTTTGGAGGGTGGGCGGTGGGCGTATGTAGGATGTTTACGGCGTGCATTGACTAAGGCCAATGTTATGAGAGCGACCATCTGCCTCTAGCGAATAAACTTACACTTTACGCTCTCTCTCTCTCTCTCTCTCTCCACTCACTCTCTCTTCTTCTCACCCATAACACCTCCTTCCTCTTCTTTCCTCCTCTTCCTGTTCGTTAACTCTCCTTCCCATTTTACTCTTCGTCAACAACTTATATTCCCTACCATACGTAAATTATTGACCTCTTTCACTTCCTTTCCTCTTTTCTTCCTCTTCCCTCTTCCTCTTTCTCTCATTATTAACCCTGCCTATAGGTGTTGATTCCCAGTCCCTCCCCCATCATCACCTCCCATCTGGATGCACACACCTGTTCCATCTCTTCCACCTTTCTATACACACAATCTTTTATTTTCACTTTCCAATATCCCCTCCAAGGTCGGGGTACCACACCTATATATTACACACACCTATATTACAGCCACACCTATAGTACAGCGTCACACCTACGCTACAGGTCACACACACACCTACGCTACAGTCACACCTTACGCTACAGCCACACCCAGAGAAGCCACATCTATAGTTACACTTCCTGACTGTAGCCACACTAATACAAAATGTAGCTACACGATACCACACAGGAGACACGGGAGGTCAAGGAGAGACAGCAGGAGTGCCAGGTAGGGAGACACAGGAGGCCGGGAGTGCAGGGAGACAGGGGAGGCACAGGTAGAGACAGAAGAGGCCAGGTAGGGAGACAGGAGGCGGCCAGGGTAGGGGAGACAGGAGGAGGCCAGGTAGGGAGACAGGAAGAGGCCAGGTAGTAGACAGGAGGTGGCCAGGGAGAGACAGGAGGCAGCTAGGTAGGGAGACAGGAGGAGGCCAGGAGACAGGAGGAGCTAGGTAGAGACAGGAGGCCGCTAGGTAGGAGACACAGGAGGAGGCCAGGTAGGAGACAGGAGGCCGTTAGTAGGAGACAGGAGGAGGCCAGGTAGGAGACAGAAGGAGCTGGGGTGGGGAGACAGGAGGCTGCTAGGGTAGGGAGACAGGAGGAGGCTGTAGGGAGACAGAGGCTGCTAGGGTAGGAGACAGGAGGAGGCCAGGTAGGAGACACAGAGGAGAGGCCAGGTAGGAGACAGGGGAGGCCGCTAGGGTAGGAGACAGGAGGAGGCCAGTAGGAGACAGGAGGCCGCTAGGTAGAGACAGGAGGAGGCCAGGTAGGAGACAGGAGGAGGCCAGGTAGGAGGCAGGAAAAGCACCATTACTTATAAAATGTTAAAAAGGCCACAGTGCCACAGGCGAGTGAAATTCTACTGGTGGCTCTTCACTCTCTTGCTAGGTGTTGTGTGTGTGGGTTGATGTATATAGGACACATAAAAGACACATACGAGATATATATAAAGATATATATTGAGGGAAACATGAAACAGAGTCAACGTTTGTGTTCACCAGAAATATACACACGCGGTTGCTTCGTAAATAATGAATCAGGAAAAATTTGTGGAAGTAATGCTTTTCCTGGGAGCAATGTTTTATTTTTCTTCAGACAGATATATTGTATAGGTTGTAGATACCATGGCCAGTCCACCACACACACACACATGGCCAGGATTCCACCACACGGCCACACCACACACACACAGGGCCAGATCCACCGGCCACACCACACACACATGGCCACAGATCCACCATTGATGGGCCACACCACACTTGGCCAGGTCCAGCAAGCGGGGATGCAATGCACTACAGGAGGATTTAAATAACCGCAGGAGTGGTCAGAAATGGGCAAATGAAATTCAACACCAGCAAGTGCGGCTTATACTTTATTAAAACAAACACAGTAATGTATACAGCCTTAACAACATCAACCTAGAGAAGTCGACTCCAGAAAGAGACCTAGGGGTACTTGTTCTGACCTACGGCCTAGAAAACAGGGCGTTAATGTTCGAAATAAGTAAACAGAGTATTGGGTTTTATATCTAGAAGTGTAAGTAACAAGAGGTAGAGGTCTTATTGCAACTATATCTTGCGCTATCAGGCCGCACCTCGGTTATGCGGTTCGTTCTGGTGCCCCTATTATAGAATGGATATAAATTCACTGGAGTCGGTGCAGCGAAGAATGACAAAAATGATTCCTGACTTAGAAACTTCAGTCAGATAGGTTAAAGAAACTTAACTTGCATTCCTTAGAAAGGCGAAGAGTGCGGGGAGATATATGATAGAAGTATTTAAGTGGGTGAAAGGAATCAATGATGAGATATAGATAAAGTTTTATGGTTATCCGAGCAGGATAGGACTCGAGCAACGGATTCAAGTTGATAAGTTTAGGGTTTAGGAGGGAGATAGGAAGAAACTGGTTCACAAATAGGTGGTGGACGAGGGACAGCTTAGCAACTTTGTAGTAAGTGCTGAACGCTCGAAAGTTTTTAAAAGGAGGCTAGATAGATTCATGGATGAGAGGTTAGTAGTAATCCCCGACAGGAGCTTCCAACCGCCCATAAGACTCCTTATTTTCTATGTTCTTCTACCCACAGATGGCCAGGTCCACACACGACGGGCCACACACCTGGTTACATGGCCACACTACCCACACACAGTAATCATGCTAGCCAAGATCCCCAACAACTAAACCAACTTTGACCACATAATTGAAAAATCCTCTCTCAGTATTTAATAAAAAGCCACAAATGCTGGATTATTCAAGGCCATTCCCCAAAAAAACGTAAAAAATCGAAAAATCGTATATAAACCGGAAAAAACTAACAAATCGAGTATTCAGTTGTTATTTTGACTGTATGCTTTCTCTCATAAAAGTCAATCGGGAACAGAAAACGCCCTCTCTATATCAGTGCCTCCAGGGCAGCAGAGGGGGAACCGGACACAGAGGTGAAAGTTGCATGGTACTATATTGACTTTTGTTCTCCAGGATGGGAAAAGTGGGGATTGATTTTTTGGAGAGAGAGAGAGAGAGAGAGAGAGAGAGAGAGAGAGAGAGAGAGAGAGAGAGAGAGAGAGAGAGAGAGAGAGTTTTAATCGGCATGGTAAGAGAGGGGAGGTTAGGTCAGGCTTTAGTGGGTTAGGTTTAATTTTGTTTTAGGCTCTGTACAGCAAGTAGGGAGGTGTGTGTGTGTGTGTGTGAAAGGCAGTGAGGTAAGGTAGTAGAGGATGGGATGGAAACACAAACAAGGGATATAGTGGTGGTACTAGTGAGCACCTGAGATCACTTGCCTAGTTGTTGTGTTCCTGTTAACAATGGTCCGGCCTCCAGCACCCAACTGTTCATCATGTTACCTTCGTCACATATAAGGTTCACATACACAAGTCATGTACATACACAAGGTCATGTCACACAAGGTCACGTCATACACAAAGTCACGTCAGCATACACAAGTCAGTCACATCCACAAAGTCACGTCACATACACAAGGTCACGTCATATACAAGGTCACGTCATACACAAGGTCACGTCACACACACAAGGGGTCAGGAGGGCCCACGTCTTAGCCTGAAACACCACAACACATCAGAATGTCCACCACTAACGGGGCTACCTCCTTCCCTCCTACCTCCCTCCCATCCTCCCCCTCCTATCCTCCTCCTCCCCCCCTCCCCTCTCCTCCTCCCATTACTGTCACACTATCTTATTGCCATCACCTCTTTCTGCCTCCTCCCATTATTCCTTCTGCCTCCTTCCTCCTCCTCCTCCTTCTATGGTATATTTCCGTCTTCCTCTTAACTCCCCCCCCGAGCATCTTTCCTCGACCAGTCACGCACACACCCCAGATGACCACGACTGGCAAAACAAACACACACGCACACACACACACACACACACACACACACACACACACAGGATTGAGTTCAGCCTAATTATCATCAGAGTTTTTTCTTCCTCCTTTCTCTTCCTCTTTCTTCTCCCTCATTTGTTATTATCGTCATTATATTAGTTTTAATTTCCTTGGTTTTTCCACTGATGGCATTATTTCGCACGTGTTCTCTTTAGCTTAGGTTAGGGTGGGTTAGTGGTTAATGTTCGCAAAAATAAACTGGGAGGGAGAGGAGGAAGGAGGAGAGAAGGATGGAAGGAGAGAAGGAAGGATGGAAAGGAGGAGGGGTGGGAGAGGAAGGATGGAGGGGGGGAGAAGGAGTGAGAGTGAGAAGATTAGAGGTTCTTTGGTCCAGTAACATTGTCATTACTTGAGAAACATTTAACAAGTCTATTTTCATCCTTCTCTCCCCCCTCTCTCTTCTCTTGCTCTACTATCCACAGCATCAATTAGACATTCTCAGGGTTAGGTTAAGACATACACACACACACAATGACGTCAGGTTAACCTTCATTAGCGGAAAACGAGATGAACGATATGGGCCAAGGCGGCATCCATCAAGGGTAAGTGAGGGCCGATGGAGGGCCATGATGGGGCCATCCATCCTCTCCTCACTGTGTCAATGTTCCTCCACCACCACCCCACCTCACCACTCACCACCACTATCACTATCAACACCACTACCGTCACCATCACCACTATCACCATCACCACTGCCACCACCACTATCACTATCACCACCACTACCGTCACTTATCACCACTATCCCTCTATTAACATTCTTTTCATCTGTTTTCGAATCGGTGGACGAGGGCACGACTATGATGTGGTATATCTTGACTTTAGCAAAGCTTTCTGACGGAGTCCCCATGAAGGACTAATTAGAAAGGTAGAAGCTCGTGGCATTAAAGGAGATATTCTAAAATGGATTAGAGACAGCGAGTGAGCATTAACGGCACTAAATCCGACTGGAGCAACGTCACTAGTGGAGTTCCTCAAGGGTCAGTACTTGACCATTATTATTTATTATATACATAAACGACATAGATATCGGCGTAGACCGCAACATAAGTAAATTTGCTGATGACACTAAATAGACGTGATTAAATCTGA
This sequence comes from Homarus americanus, assembly GCF_018991925.1. Taxonomy (NCBI): domain Eukaryota; kingdom Metazoa; phylum Arthropoda; class Malacostraca; order Decapoda; family Nephropidae; genus Homarus; species Homarus americanus. Next base: position 16,420 of record NW_024734159.1, on the reverse strand, counting down.
CGAAGACTCCAAAACTACAAAAAGATCTAAACAAATTTTTTCGAATGGTCTGAAAAATGACAGATGAAATTCAATGTGGACAAATGTAAAGTTCTCAGTATAGGAGATGTAAACAGGGAAACCAGATGAACAGCGATGTTATTGAGAAATCCGACTGCGAGAGAGATTTAGGAGTAATGATATAGGAATCTTAAGCCAAGTGAACAATGTGTATTTGCTCGAAACAAGGCTAATAAAGTACGGTTCATACAAAGAGTGTTAGTTACAAGACTAGCGAGGTCATCTTAAAACTATATCTTGCGCTTTAGAGACCTCACTTGAATTACGCAGTTCAATTCTGGTCACCGAATTACAGAATGGATATAGAATCCTGAAAGAATTTAGAGGAGAATGAGAAGACTAATCCCTGGATTAGGAACCTGAGTACAGAGACAGGTTAAAGCATCTTAATTTGCACTCTCGAGAGACGTAGAGTGAGGGCGATATGATAGAGGTATAAATGTCAGGGCTAAACAAAGGGCATTACAAAGGTACTCAAACTATCAAACCAGGAGCGAACTCGTAACAATGGTTTTAATTAGACAAATTTAGATTTAGGCGTGAGATAGGTAAACACTGGTTTGGAAATAGAGTAGTGGATGAGGAACAAGTACCAAACATCATTAACTCTAATACGCTGGATAGCTTCAAACATAGGTTGGGTGGATATATGAGCGATAGGTTGGGGTGTAAATGGGACTGCCCAGTATGGCCCGCTGCAGTGTCCTCCAGTCTTATGTTCTTTTGTTCTTATCATCACCACCACTACAGCCACCATCTGATTAACATTATTTTAAGAGAGAGAGAGAGAGAGAGAGAGAGAGAGAGAGAGAGAGAGAGAGAGAGAGAGAGAGAGAGAGAGAGAGAGAATTCAACCCCTCCAATGAGTGCCACCACCTTCAACCTCCCACACCTCGGGGAACAAGGTAAACTGACCCTTAATCCTACAACACCTTAAGGCTCAGAATCCCAGTCCACATTACCTCCCGGATATCGAAAATCATTGGTACTCACTCAACAGAACTGACCCTGTGTGTGTGTGTGTGTGAGTGTGTGTGTGTGTGTGTGTGTGTGTGTGTTTGTGTGTGTGTGTGTGTTTGTGTGTGTTTGTGTGTGTGAGATTGTGTGTGTGAGAGTGTGTGTGTGTGTGTGTGTGTGTGGTGTGTGTGTGTGTGTGTGAGTCCCACCTCAATCCAATCCAACCTAACCCCCACGAGAGAGAGAGAGAGAGAGAGAGACCCAGGAAATGGCTCTAAATATTCATCGTTGTAAAATGCAAATAACTTAGTCCAGTGTGTGTGTCATCTGTGTTCTTTTAATCACACACACACACTAAGAGAATGTTTGCTCTGTGTGTGTATAATAATAAGTAATAATAATAATTAACGGTTTATTGAAAGTTCTGCAGCCGAAGGCTGAAATATACATTGGACATAAATGACTTATTACATACATTGGTGGTTTAACAAAAGCCTTCATTAGAGAAAGGTAAAGAAACATACAGTGAACATACAGATTAATGTAGGTGTTGGAAATACAAAAAACGTAGTGTAGTAACTCCTCCCAGATGTGGTGTGTTAGAGGACCTCACGTGGTGTAGTAGTTCTCACAGATGGTGTTATGAGGGGCCTACGTGGTGTAGTAATTCCTCACAGATGGTGTTATGAGGGGCCCCATGTGGGTGTAGTAATTTCACAGATGGTGTTATGAGGGCCTCACGTGGTGTAGTAATTCCTCACAGATGGTGTTTATGAGGGGCCTCAAGAGGTGTAGTAATTCCCTCACAGATGGTAAGTGAGGGCCTCACGGTAGTAATTTCACAGATGGTGTTAAGAGGGGCCCATGTGTGTAGTAATTCTCACAGATGGTGTAAGAGGAGGGCCCATGGTAGTAATTTCACAGATGGTGTGTGGATGACGGTGTGTAGTAATTCCCTCACAGATGGTGTTATGAGGGGCCCATGGTAGTAATTCCTCACAGATGGTGTTATGAGGGCCCACGGTGTAGTACCTCAGATGGTGTGTTATGAGGGGCCTCAGTAGTAATTCCCTCACAGATGGTGTTATGAGGGGCCTCACGGTGTAGTAATTCCCTAACAGATGGTGTATAGCCTCACGGGTGTAGTAATTCCTCACAGATGGTGTGATGAGGCCTCACGTGGTGTAGTAATTCTCACAGATGGTGTTATATAGAGGTGTGGTTCCAGGCCTCTATCGAGACGGATTAACACATCGCTGGTAGTTGGGTCTCACGGGCCGTTATCACTGGGTACCGACCTCACTGTGAAAGGTCAACTGGGTACCACTGTTACTGTTGAGTTGTTCTCACTGACTTAAGCACTGTTCACCACTGTTCACCTCTGTTTAACACTGGTTCCATTTCTTTCCTAAATGAAATAGTAACTTCTGGCGAACTTGTTGATATTCCGGGGGGGAGGAGGGTTCAGGAGGAGTTGGTATGGCCAACATAATAGTTGACCTGGCTGCTCCTGAGAGGAGCTGAGAATGTCTTGACCTTCGGGTCATGATGTGTGTGTGTGTGTGTGTGTGTGTGTGTGTGTGTGTGTGTGTGTGTGTGTGTGTCCTCTCTGTTCTCTCTCATTTACTTCACTTCATAACAATTAAAGCAAAAAAAATAAATAAATAAATACTACTACTACTAATAATAATAACAACAAATCTGTCACCGTCCTGGGAAAAAACACCTGTCTAAAGTTGGATGATATGGTGCATCTGTTCGGTCTCCAGGCTAAACTCTTAACCCCCACCACCACCTTCCTCCTCCTCTCTTTGTGTGAGGTGTCTCTGTTAGCTTACGTACAGACAGACAGACAGACTGATAGATAGATAGATATATAGACAGATAGATAGGTACGTACACACACACACACAGTTTGTTTACCAGGAGGCCGAGTTCTCCAAGGCTTAATTTAAATCACTACAGCTTCCCCGTGACTGTATTGAGGTTGTAGGACAGGCATTATGGTTACGGTAAGGAGGTTATAGTGACGCCATGGTTGCGGTATAGAGGTTGTGGGTTATAGTGACGCCATGGTTACGGTATAGAGGTTGGGGTTATAGTGACGCCATGGTTACGGTATAGAGGTTGTGGGTTATAGTGACGCCATGGGTTACGGTATAGAGGTTGTAGGTTATAGTGACGCCATACGGTATAGAGGTTGTAGGTTATAGTGACGCCATGGTTACGGTATAGAGTGTTGTAGGTTATAGTGACGCCATGGTTACGGTATAGGAGGTTGTAGGTTATAGTGACGCCATGGTTACGGTATAGAGGTTGTAGGTTATAGTGACGCCATGGTTACGGTATAGAGGTTGGTAGGACGCCATGGTTACGGTATAGAGGTTGTAGGTAGTGACGCCATGGTTACGGTATAGAGGTTGTAGGTTATAGGACGCCATGGTTACGGTATAGAGGTTGTAGGTTATAGTGACGCCATGGTTACGGTATAGAGGTTGTAGGTTATAGTGACGCCATGGTTACGGTATAGAGGTTGTAGGTTATAGTGACGCCATGGTTATATCTACAACACGTCAACTTTCACTTTATATGAACAAACAACCATAATTTATCAAAAATAAACAATAGACTAGCTGACAAAAGCTTCATTGCGTTCAGCTTAATGGGGAGGGGAGACGAGTGACCCTTTTGTGGCGTCACGTGCTTATAATTACCCCAGAGGACAACACCCAGGCGGGATACGAACCAAGGACCTTCTACTGTCCACGGTCAGTTCTTACCACTCTGTAATATATGCAGCTTATAGGTGGGTGGGTGGGTGGGTGGGTGGGAGGTAGGGTGGGAGAGGGAGGTGGAGAGAAAGTGGGTGGCAAGGATAGGAGTGAGTCGGAGAGAAGTGAGTAAAGAGACAGGGAGGGGTGGGAAGGACAAGGAAGGAGGGAGAGACAGGGAGGGTGGGAGACAGGAAGTGGGTAAGAGATAGAAGGGGTGAGAGACAGGGGAGGGGTGAAGGAAAAGGAAGTGAGGGAGACAGGGGAGGGTGGGAGACAGGGAATGGGTGGGTGAGACAGGAGGGTGGAAGAGACAGGGAGGGGTGGAAGAGACAGGGAGTGGGGTGGGAAGGACAAGAAGTGAGTGGGAGAGACATGGAGTGGGGAAGAGACAGGAGGGGTGGGGTGAGACAGGGAGGGGGTGGAAGAGACAGGAGGTGGGAAGGACAAGGAAGGAGTGGAGAGACAGGGAGGGAAGAGAGCAGGGAAAAGGACAAGGAAGGAGGAGACAGGGAGGGGTAAGAGAGACAGGGAGGGGTAAGACAATGAAGGAGGGAGACAGGGGAGGGTGTGGGTGAGACAGGGAGGGGTGGGTGGAGACAGGGAGGAGGAGACAGGGAGTGGGAGACAGGAGGGTGGGAGACAGGAGGGAAGGACAAGGAAGTGAGGAGACAGGGAGTGGTGGGAGAGACAGGAGTGGGGAGAGACAGGGAGGGTGAGAGAGCAGGTGGAAGAGACAGGGGAGGTGGGAAGGACAAGGAAGGAGTGGGAGAGACAGGGAGTGGGTGGAAGAGAGGAGTGGGTGGAAGAGACAGGAGTGGAGGGAGAGACAGGGAGGGGTGGGTGAGACAGGGGAGGTGGGAGAGACAGAGGGTGGGTGAGACAGGAAGTGAGGAAGGACAAGGAAGTGAGGGAAGAGACGGGGAAGTGAATGGGACAGGTGAGATGTGAGGCGGACAGGTTGATGTAGGAGACATTAACGAGGAGTCTCACCACGACGTAGGAACTGTGAAGGACTTAGGCTCCTCGGGGGGACACCTTAACCATACTGGGAAAAAAATGAAGTCTTAACCATCCTGGGCAAAAAAATAAAGCCTTTACCATACTAAGATAAAAAAAAACCTCAACCATACTGGGATAAAAATACTAAATTATAAACTAACTACGTAGCCTTCCTCACCGCCAATAGCCAAGTCTTAAATCTTTATCCAAACGCCTCCTTCTTCATATTTTCCTCTCATTCCTCAAACAAAATCAAGATTAATATTATTCACCATCTCCAAAAACGTAATACAGTTAAGTTCGTATCCCTAATTTGAGTTAAGTTGCATCCCTAATTGAGTAGTTCGTATCCAATTTGAGTTAAGTTGTATCCTAATTTGAGTTAAGTTCGTATCCCAATTTGAGTTAAGTTCGTATCCTAATTAGAGTAAGATCTCAATTGAGTTAAGTTCGTATCCAATTTGAGTTAAATTCGTATCCTAATTTGAGTTGTTCATCTCACTAATTAGAGATAAGTTTGTATCCCTAATTTGAGTTAAGTTCATCCCTAATTGTAAGTTCGTATCCTAATTTGAGTTAAGTTCGTATCCCTAATTTGAGTTAAGTTCATCTCACCATTAGAGCTAAGTTCGTATCCTAATTTGAGTTAAGTTCATCTACTAATTAGAGATAAGTTCGTATCCCTAATTAGAGTTATATGATAAAAATAATAATTCGTCGACTTTTATAAGAGTTATAACGAGTTGCATCTAATTAAGTGTCTTTTATTAAAATACTTGATATAGTAACAAAAAGTAATATTATTTTTAGACCTGCACCATTGTAGGTCACGGCCTGCACAGTGAGACCTCTATTTAGACTATATGGTGAGAATGTCCGTTATATAGAGGTCCATAGACGTGAAACCTCTATTTAGCGAACTATATGGTGAGGAATGTCCGTTATATCGAGGGTCAAATAAAGTGGAGTGAGACGGAGACTAATTAGCGGAACTTTGGGGTTATACCTGACCCAACTAATTAAGTGTAATAACCCCTCACCTCCCTCCCCCTCAGCCCCCGCCCTGCCCCTCCCCTCACCAGACTTAGGCACCAGACTTACTGACCTGGGAGGAGATGGGAAGGATGAGGGAAGAGATGAGGGGAAGGTAGAGGAAAGGAGGAGGAGAGAAAGGGATGGGAAGGGGGAAGGAGGGGGTTGGGAAGGAAGGAGGAGATGGGGAAGGAAGGGAGGAGGAGGGTTGGGAAGGAGGAGGGAATGGGAAGGAAGGAAGGGAGGGAGGTGAAAACACTGACTAGGGTAAGGATAAAGAGACCCAATAGGAACATAAATATCTTGGGGGGAAAAACCAGGTGAGGGCCAGAAGCTGCTCCCTCTACCGTGGCACTACCTGACACCTGGTATGAGGGTCAGTACTCCACAACTTATGTATACTTTAATAAGATCACCAGAAGAGTCTCCATCCCAGCAGTTCACCTAAAGATTAACACCACCCTAGCACCACCTAGCACCACTCTAACACCACCCTAGCACCACCTAGCACCACCCTAACACCACCTAACACTATCTGGAAGGATGAGGTTAGAGTTAGGTTCGTGGTTAATCTTTAGGTGAAATAAGTTGGAGAGGACATTTTCCGGTGATTACTTTAATATCATAAACACATTTCAATCACCCACATCAAAATATAAGACACTGTTTCATTACGTCTTAGTTCGACTACTCATAAATGTTCACAAAAAGATTTACCGTAAAATTAATCCCACGTCACGAATACCTGCACTACGGAACATTACCCCGACAGTGACAAGAGCTGATCAATTGTGTTCGTCTGTATCCCAAAACTTGGCCTTTAACCAAACTTGTCTTCACCCTCTTGTTAAAGATGGCACACAATGAAACTGGCGCCTTGTTGTCATATACGGTAAATATATAACAGGTTACGACTACCAAAATGACTGCTGTGATCAACTGAATAAATCAACCTGCACAATTTACCACAGGAAGATACTAAAAGCACAAATTACAACAGAATTTTATCTTTCTAAAACATCAGACTTAAATAGGTTTCAGCCCAGGTTTAATTTTTATCAGTGAAAGACAAAGTGGGGAGGGGGAGGGGGGTGGGGGGGGGGTGGGGGGGGGGGGTAGACAGAGCAAGGGCAGGCTGAAGATGATTGTTTATTTTGTAGTCGATGAGCAAATAACCCTCAGCCTGTTAGGCTCATGAGAATGTTGACGGCGAGGTTCCTGTTGCAGTGTGTCTTTAGAACTCACAATAAGGACCATCACTTCACAACTCCACACTGGCCAAAATATCATCCATATAATACACTGGACACTATCCCATCACTTTGAATTACTTTAAAGGTTAGGTTAGGTTAGGTCTCAAGTTTAGTCAAAATCTTAAGTCCATAATATAATTACAACTCTGAACACTGAATACCATCTTCTACCCGACCATTGTACCTCTGACCTCTGTGTTCTTGCCTCCACGCCGAACCTTTCAATCGATGCCTTCCGTCACTGAGTAAGCTAACATAAGGATTAAATTATTCACTACCTGGCCCTTCCTTATAATTGTACTGGACCCTTTAACCTCTAGCTAGCCTCCTGCCCCGCCTCACAACCTCTACACCAACCCTGAACCTCCTCACAACCCCTACAACCAACCCTGAACCTCCTCACAACCTCTACACCAACCCTGAACCTCCTCACAACCTCTACAACCAAACCTGAACCTCCTCACAACCCTACACCAACCCTAAACCTTCTCACAACCTCTACACCAACCCTGCCCCTCCTCACAACCTCTACCACCAACCCTGAACCTCCTCACCCTCTACAACCAATCCTGAACCTCCTCACAACCCCTACACCAATCCTGAACCCTCCCCACAACCTCTACACACAACCCTGAACCTCCTCACAACCTCTACACCAACCCTGAACCTCCTCACAACCTCTACACCAACCCTGAACCCCTCACAACCCCTACACCAACCCTGAACCTCCTCACAACCTCTACACCAACCCTGAACCTCCTCACAACCCCTACAACCAATCCTGAACCTCCTACAACCTCTACACCAACCCTGAACCTCCTCACAACCTTACACCAACCCTGAACCTCACAACCTCTACACCAACCCTGCCCCTCCTCACAACCCCTACAACCAATCCTGAACCTCCTCACAACCTCTACACCAACCCTGAACCTCCCCACAACCCCTAAACCAATCCTGAACCTCCTCACAACCCCTACAACCAATCCTGAACCTCCTCACAACCTCTACACCAACCCTGAACCTCCTCACAACCTCTACACAACCCTGAACCTCCCTCAACCCCCTACAACCAATCCTGAACCTCTTCACAACCCCTACAACCAATCCTGAACCCTCACAACCTCTACAACCAACCCTGAACCTCCTCACAACCCCTACACCAACCCTGAACCTCCTCACAACCTCCTACACCAACCCTGAACCTCCTCACAACCCTACACCACCCTGAACCTCCTCACAACCCCTACAACCAACCCTGAACCTCTTCACAACCTCTACAACCAATCCTGAACCTCCTCACAACCTCTACAACCAACCCTGAACCTCCTCACAACCTCTACAACCAACCCCTGAACCTCCTCACAACCTCTACACCAATCCTGAACCTCCTCACAACCTCTACAACCAATCCTGAACCTCCTCACAACCTCTACAACCAATCCTGAACCTCCTCACAACCTCCACCAACCCTAAACCTCCTCACAACCTCTACACCAATCCTGAACCTCCTCACAACCTTACACCAACCCTGAACCTCAAAACCCCTACAACCAATCCTGCCCCTCCTCACAACCCTACACCAATCCTGAACCTCCTAACAACCCCTACAACCAATCCTGCCCCTCCTCACAAACTCTACACAAGGACAAGGCAAAATGTTGAGTCATTCACCATAACATATAAACAGTACAGACACATGAACTCTGGTAATCTTTAGCCTCTGGCAGTATGAATGGACCCCAGGAGAACAACATGAGAGTCTTTACATGTTCTGACTACTAAATAATTTGGATCAACCCTGAAGAATCTCCATCCCAGCTTATTTCATCTAAAGATTAACAGCCCTAATGCTAACCTAACCTAACCATTTCTGCCAGAAGGACCTTATGCTAGGGATGGGGGTACATCTGTCTTGGAATGGGGTGGCAACCCTGACTGGTTCTTTCGAGAGGGCAGTTCCAAAGATGTCTAACTCTTTTAAACTAAGCTTGGGGAAACATATGGGCATCGGGGTGGAGGAGACTGCAGGGAGCAGGTAAACAAAGTGAAAGGTTACAGGGAAATAGTGCTAGAATGATGACAAAAACTAAATTAGGCAGGAGTTAAACCTAAATGCATCAAAGAGAGGACTTAGATCATGAATAACTTAAATGTCTTCTATGTAAGGTAGAAGTTTGGAGAAACAAAATGGATGAAATCGGGCATTGGTATGTACCAAAAAATCAATATAATAGCATTCCAATCGAAAACATGGATAAACCTAAACTCATGTGAGTTACCTGTCAAATAATTAAATTGCAGGTTACAAATTATTCCATAACCGATAAGCATATTAGGAAAGGAGGAGGAGTAGCAATTTATGCCAGGGATAATATGAAGTGTGAAATAAATAAGGAAATAAAACTGAGCTGAATACAGAAGTTTACTTGGATAGAATTAATCGATGGTGGTGGTACCAATCAGCAGGAAGTAAATATATAGATCTCCTAATCTTGATAGAGTTAATGAGCCGACTTATCTGGGATGAAATGCACAGGGTCATGCGCGCATCAAAGTCTGTATAGTAGTGTTTAACTTTAGCCAAATGGATTGGACTGACCTTACGGGTAATTCAGTATCAGAGGATTTCTAAACCATTCAGGACTGTTTCAAGTCAACATATAACCAAATCCTACACGGGCAAGTATGAAGATATTTTAGATTTAGTTCTGGTCGAACAGAGAAAACCTCATTAGCAATGTCGAGGTAGGGAATGAACTTGCAAACAGCGATCAAGCAAAAATTATATTCCAGTTAGATTTTTCAGGTCAGACGAAGGGAATTCCATTAAAGTCCCAGATTTCAGAAGGGCAGACTTTCATAGTTTAAAGCGGCAGTTGAGAGAGGGGGTACTACGGTGTGAGCCTGACATATGACAATCAATTCGATAATCCAGATCTCAGATTGCCGAAATCTACCACAATTTAAATAATGTGTTACTTAATGCACAAAGGCAGAACATACCATACAAAACTCAGATCAGACAACAATGACCCTAAAATGGATAAATAATTATTTAAAGAACATTATTGGCCAAAGGAAGGCGAGAAGTAAAAGGAAAAATCGTGGCGAATTCCACCCGAGCATTATAAGGTATTGGCCGGTAGGGTTAAGACCCAGATAAGAAAAGCAAAGATAGCAGGAGGCGAAAACAAAGCCCAAAGGATTCTACCAAATGCATCAAACTAAAACACAAGATAAGATTGACCACACGTCAGATACCAGCAGCTCACTGATAACGACAGAGTAGAGCAATAATCTGAATAAATAGTTTTCAACAGTTTTCACCACCGAAAATCTAAACATGATACCCGAGGCAACTGACCCTATTCAGAGATAGTGAAGAAAAACAAATTGCTGAGATAGTGAGTGACTAGTAAATGATGTTAATAAGCAAATAGACAAACTGAAGCCTAATGAGTCACCTGGTCCCGGCGAGATATTTGCCAAAAGTATTAAAGGAATGTAAGGAAGAGCTTAGTATGCCCTTAGTAAAGTTGTTTAATGTCATTAAAAACAGGTGTAGTACCAGAATCCTGATAGCGGTAATGCACACTGATTTCGGGCGAAGGGATTATTTATGGATCACCATTCCTCAACTACCAACCAATCAGTTTAACATCAATTGTAGGCAAATTACTGAAGCAATCATTTCAAACTCTTATTCAAAATCACCTGGAGAAGCACAAGTTGATCAATGATTCGCAACATAGCTTCAAAGTGGGCGTTCAGTGTCTAACTAATCTATTAACATTCTTTTCATCTGTTTTCTTTGGATCAGTGGATGAGGGGCACAATTATGATGTGGTATATCTTGACTTTTAGCAAAGCCTTCTGATGGAGTCCCTACCAAAAGACTAATAAAATAAGTGGAGGCCCGCGGCATTACAGGAGATATTCCTAAATGGATTAGGCGTGGTAACAGGACAGGAAACAGCGAAAGTGAGCATTAACGGCATTAAACCCCATTGGAGCAACGCCACTAGTGGAGTCCCACAAGGATCAGTACTTGGACCATTATTATTTATAATATACATAAACGACATAGATATTGGCATAGACAGCAACATAAGTAACGGTTGATGACACTAAAATAGGACGTAATTAAATCTGACGAGACTCCGCAAAACTACAGAAAGATCTAAAACAAATATTTTGAATAGTCTGAAAATGGCAGATGAAATTCAATGTGACAAAAATGTAAAGTACTCAGTATACTGTAGGAGATGTAAACAGGAAACCACAGATACCTCAGATGAACAACAATGCGGCTTAAGAAATCCGACCAAGCAGAGAAATTTAGAGTACGATAAGTAGGAATTCGCTGTATGAAACAAATGGGTGATGGTTCTAAACAAGGCCAAAGTACTGGGTTCATACAAAGGATTTTAGTTACAAGACGAGCGAGGTCATCCTAAAACTATATCTTGCGCTTGAGAGACCTCACTTGGATTTCGCAGTTCAATTCTGGTCACCGTGATACAGAATGGATATAGAATCCTTGGGAGAAATCAGAGGAGAATGACAAGACTAATCGTGGGCATTTGGAACCTTGAGTACAGAGACAGGATAAAGCATCTTAATTTGCACTCCTTTGAGAGACGTAGAGTGAGGGGCGATATGATCGAGGTGTATAAATGGAAATCAGGGCTAAACAAAGGGGACATTACAAAGGTAATCAGACTATCCAACCAGGAGCGAACTTGTAACAATGTATTTTAAATTAGACAAATTTAGATTTAAGCACGAAATAGGTAAACATTGGTTTGGAAACATAGAGAGTAGGACGAGTGAACAAGCTACTGTAACATCAACATCAACTCGAATAATGCTTGGATAGTCAACATAGGTTGGATGGATATAAATGAGCAATAGGGGTTGGGTGTAAATGGGACTGCCCAGTATGACCTGCTACAATTTCCTCCATTCTTCTGTTCTTATGTTAACCTCATCCCCCCAAAATAAGTGTTAAGGTCATTAATCTTTAGGTGAAATAAGCTAAGGTGGAGATTCTTCAGGTGATCCAATGAGTCAACGGAAAAAACATGGGGATATTGCTTCTCTACACTGAGTAAATCGCCTGAGAAATGTAAGAAATGACTGTAATTATGTTGAAGCACGGAGTTAAATTAAAAGATTCTGATAACTTGTAATCAGTTTTGTTATGACATGCTGAAGCCATTCAAGGTATTGTACTTGGAACTGTGTAATATTCACTTTATTTAGATATAATGAAATATGCAATTATAAACATCCTTGGGTTACTCAGCTGCCTAGAGCTACCAATATGTGTGCAACTGTATGATGGGTATATTTGGACCTTCCTCTAAAGTGTTCCATGTTCCAGCAATTGAAGACAAAATAGTTCTAGTGTGTGGCCATATACTCGTATCTATACATATACTTCACATGTTGTAGTGTTCTTTTTCGTATAAGGTACATAATGCCAGAGGTACTGTATTTTAGCTGTCTACAACAGTGACAACATCTTGAGGTCTATTGATCATGTTACTTGCTCTATATATATGTGATATTCTTCCCTGATTACAGTTACAGTATTAAAGTTCTGTATGAAAGCACAAGATCATATTCTACAGTATTTTATCTACTTGTGTTCTAGGAGGCCCACACGAGAAGGAACCCACAACAGTTTCATCTTATTTCCCTCGCCAGCAAAGTGATCATACATAATGTTGCATTCATATTACTGCTGAGATGCTGAGAGTACAGTACATTGGCTAGTGTCAAGGAGGGAAACTAGCCTCCACTTAGCTAGGAATCAAAGGAAGGACCTACTGTAATCAAGAGGCAATTCTTCTACTCATTGCATGAAACAACTCAGCATCACCTATCAACACACACACACACGCCACTGCGTCCTAGATATCCACCCTCCGCCTGACTCCTGCTAAATCATTCACCATGACCTTAATTTTCCCCTATCAGTACAGTACCTGATGTTTATTTTATTAGTTGCTATCCAATTTCTCTCTATTTTCTCAGTATTTGTCATATTCCTTCTCTTCTCAACATCAAATTCTTGAAAAGTCCACCATTAATACTTGCATTATAATAACCATTAAACAGGTTAGACATTATTTTGTGTCATTAACATATATTAACAAGTCTTAAACTACTTAATACAGCAAGAATGGAGCAGGTGGCTTGGGATGATACTCTGTATATTGACTCACTTGTTCCTCAGCAGCCATATCTCTCACATTAAAGAATGGATTTCACTCAAACTTGGCACAAAGGTGAAACAATATTTCCATATGAACATTATTCTGTTTATAATCAGATAAATTATTAACCAACTATAACCATTTCTTCATTACATCCCAGTTCAGATGTTGACTGAGTCATCAATGATGTCCTCTTAAATACTAGTACTCTAAAGGTGCAGAAATCTGCTTTCCATTTATGGCTCTTCTCTTGACCTTTCAAAAATTTCTTCTCTTTCTGTGTAATATCTCCATCCTCCTCCCTGCCACCATACTTCACAAAACCACAGCTTTTCATTTACATTTATATGAACCTTTATAAGATTTGTAATTTTTCTCCTCAATGTTAAGAGCTATTGTCTTGGACGTTCTGAATGCTTCCCCCCAATGTTTCTACCTTACAACCATATTTACTGTAAGTTTTATTACCGTACACCTTCACAACTTCAGCTTAAAAGAGGGAATGCCCAAATAATAATGTAAATACAGTACAGTAAACCCTCCCAGTACTGTACCAGACTGTTTCATACAAGTCCTGTCCCATATTGGTAGGTTCCCTTAATAGGAATGGTCCCCTCCTCCCCCCATGTATACATAAAACAATACAGTACAGTATGTTAAAAATTCTACACGTCATTCCTGATCATCAAAACGTGATGTGTGTTTTGATTACATGGTAATGAATATTGTACAGCACAGCACTGTATAAAGTAATTCAACTTACCTTAATTCGGGGCTTCAGTATTTGCAATTCTTTCTTTACACTGGGCTGGCATGGGAATGTAACACATCGATAATGCAAATAAAATGCACAAAATTTTCAGTAATGTGTTTACAGAATGAAGCCAAACAACTTACTACAGCTTACAGAGGTTAAACACATTAATATTTCTCTAAGCCCTTGGACTGGGGCCAGGCAGCTGGTGTGTTTGATTACCAAGTCTACTGGATGGAAGCCCTGGTCAACCCTTCACATTAGTTGCTGGGACTAATTATTTGATTACCTTTATCTCTCCATTGTAACCACATCACTTATTTTGAGGCAGTCTATCAATACTGCAGAGGAAACAGGTAAACAAAGCATAACAAAGCTAAGTACAGTACTATACCTAGATAAAAAGAAAGCCACATAGATGGGCATTGCAACTCTGGCCTAACATCCACATAAACTGCTACCCTTTTAAAAATTATAATACTTTTCACACTGTTAATATGTCTCCTTAGAATGTGGCAGTCATTCTTCTGAGTCAACCAAAACTGAGTGTGTTCATTATTATCCTCAACAGACTGTATTCCCACAATCTAACCCCTTATAATTTTCCCTATTGAGCTGTCCACAAAGAGTCAACTAAAAGCCTTAATTGAGAGAGAACCCTTTACAAATACTGTATTCACTTTAATGACTACCAACTCTCACTTATACAGAGTGTCAACAGTACCAGCTCCAGGTAACTTGGACGGATTAGACCCAACTACCTGTACCAGGCCAGAACTGAGAGCCAGATTAACACCATAAGAAGAAGCTTCTTGGGAACACCCACTTGGGGACTCTCTCCTGGAGTAATAGTGGCACCATATTCCTCAGCTCTGCCTCTCAAAAACTCAAGACAGATAGATAGGCTCTTCTCAACTTCCTCTGCTTGAACATGAACAAACTCACAAGCTCCCTATGTCTGGAAAACTGAACTCATTCACATTTATCTGGGAAGAGGTCAGTCCATGACTTAAAACACATTTGAGCACATTACTACAAGCCAGACGTTCTCTGGGATCAAAGAACAACACACATCATGTCGTGGACCATTCCTACAACATGGTACAATCTACACACCCCAGCCAACACAAGGCTTATCATGTCAACTCATGTATAAAATATTAACAAGTCCAAAGTCAAAATCCTACATGATAAAATTTACTATATGCCATAATAAGGTTCACAAGAACCTGTACAAAAAATTAACTGACTTTACAATCCACTAACATACATTTACAGTACAAAGAGAATCAGGCAAACAACTCGGTATGAACTAAATATTGGACAGAAATGTTAACAAATATGGAGAAAAAAATCTCCTTAACCAATCTCTCTACACAGGCTGCTTTACCTGGGTTATGAAGCCTTGGAGCACACCCTTAAAATATGTCCCAACAGAACAATATGAGGCTGTAACTGAAAGTTGTAACTCAGTCTTAAGAGGAAGAGGGTTTACAGGAAGACCTCAATGCTTTTATTGAAGAACAACACAATCCAGGATTAACCAGCGAAGAGGCCCCATGAAATGTTTGGTTATATTCAAACACTAAACAAAAAAGGTTAAGCAGTAACCAAACGAAAAATAATACTGCACACACTGTGAAATAGGAGTTCCTCTCTGGACACAGCAAGTGGGTTATGCTGGCCCTGCGTCAAACACATAGCGGTTATTAGCAAATGGTAAAAAACTTTTGAAACAAGAAAACAACAAAGGCAAAGTCACTGTTCTATGGTACTGTTCTGACACTAAGGACTGCATGGCATCAAATACTGTATGTAAGTATACAGTAATGTATTAAGATGGTGAGAGAAGCTGCATTTACCTCCTGACAGATGTTACCAAGCAAATAAATGTTTGGTCAATGTAGAACAATGGCTAAAACAGAGGTCAGACACCTGGACTAACAGTGTATGGTTGAGCCTGAAGTGACAGATACATTATGGTGTTGTAACTGAGGGTTGTCAAGTCTCTGACCTTAAATGGCTACTTTTGCTCCCAAATACTGTATCCGCTTGTTTTAAGGGATATGATCACAACCGAGATATAACTAACTGATAGATATATCCCAGCTAATAAGATTCAGGACTGAACTGGGTTTCCAACCAACACACTTGCTGGGTAATTACACTAATCATTTGGTCCAAGTATAACAACATATACAGGTACTATAATGATAGTAAAAATATATACACACCTGAAATGCTATCCCTTTTGTTTAAACTACCAGCTTGGGTATACCAGGAGACTATCCTCCTGTACTGTAATACAACATTCCTAAGAGTTAACTGTACTCACCAGCAATACGTAACTGAACGAAGTAATAT